>NC_086447.1:311242851-311518134 GCF_028390025.1 Pseudophryne corroboree | reverse complement strand
CGGTGATACATGGGGCGCGTAATGTAGTGGGGTGTATAGCTAGGCGTGTAAATGTAGACGGGCAGCGGGTTGACTAGGGGGGATGGAGGCGGCGTCTAACTTTGGACGGGTATCGTGGGGAATAGCGGGGGGGGGGGGTGTCAGCGTTGCAGATGTGCAGCCGGGTGCCCAGGTGTGCTGGCAGACATGGGTGGGGTGTTTCTTAAAGGGTGTGACTGTGCTACCAGAGCGGGGAGCAGTGCCAGGGCGTTGTGTTACTTGTAGTGCCACGGTGAAACATGGGGCGCGTAATGTAGTGGGGTGTATAGCTAGGCGTGTAAATGTAGACGGGCAGCGGGGTGACTAGGGGGGATGGAGGTGGCGTCTAACTTTGGACGGGTATCGTGGGGAATAGCGGGGGGGGGAGGGTGTCAGCGTTGCAGATGTGCAGCAGGTCAGGGTATTGTGTATGTCTGGCATGTCCAAACTGCGGCACTCCAGGTGTGGAGAAACTACACATCCCAGCATGCACTGAAACTATATTGGCCTATATTTACATGTAGATATCTTAGATATGTTATCTGTCAAAGTAATTAGTGTCGATCTTACTTTTGTCGATCTTGTGTATGTCGACCTATTACATGTCGTGCATTTTAAGTGTTGATCTAAGTTTTGCCGCCCTTACTTTTGTCGATCTTGTGTATGTCGACCTATTACATGTCGAGCCTTTTAAGTGTCGATCTAAGTTTTGTCGCCCTTAGTTATGTCGATCTTGTGTATGTCGACCTATTACCTTTCGAACCTTTTAAGTGTCGATCTAAGTTTTGTCGACCTTAATTTTGACGATCTTGTGTATGTCGACCTATTACCTGTCGAGCCTTTTGAATGTCGATCTACGTTTTGTCTACCAAATGAGTGGTCGGTCTAACACATTTCGAACTAAAAGATGTTCGATTTAATGGCAGTCGGCCTATTTAATGTCGAACTAGTTACTGTCGGTCTAACGCAGTTGTCGAACAAACTACTGTCGATCTTAATCCATGTCTAAGTAAAATATTCGATAAAGTAGCTGTCGATCATTTGTTATGGTCGACCAAATACATGTCGAACTAAAGATACTGCCGATATACAGACAGTCGATGAGTTGTATTGTTCGAACTATCGTGGTCGTTCAAAACATTGTCGCACAAACGGATGCCGATAAAACGAACCACACCCGGGGGGGAGTAAGGATGGTTAGAAGGTTGTAGAAAATTTTAAATTAGGTGCCTAGGGGGGAGGGTTTAGCTAGAAACTATGGGTCATGCAGTGAGAATAGTGGGGATGGCGGTAGTGAATGAAATATTACTTGTGCCACGCACTAGCCCAGGGTGGCAGAGGGAGATTAGGAAGGTAAATGTGCGTGTTAGGGATTGGTGCAGGAAAGAGGGGTTTGTGTTCCGCCATCTTTTTTGTCGTGAATGTATTGCACCTGAATGAGGAGGGGGCAGCGGTGCTGGGGGGAGGGGGAAGGATGGTTAGAAGGTTGCAGGAAATTTGAAACTAGGTGCCTGGGGGGAGGGCTTAGCTAGAAACTACGGGTCATGCAGTGAGAATAGTGGGGATGGCGGTAGTGAATGAAAAGGGGAGGAGTAGGGGGGAGGGAAAAGAGCAGCCGGCACGGGTATTAACATGGGTATTAAAAAGGTTTTACCAAAACACTAACTAATAACGATTACGGGTCATCGTTGCTGCATAAAGAGAATGATGTTCCTAGCAAAAGGGGAAATACTTATCTTAATTGTATGTATGTAAACGCTAGAAGCTTTACAGGTAAAAAAGGCGAACTAGAATTCCTTGCAGCAAGCAAACAGTATGATATTATATGCATTACTGAAACTTGGTGGGACGAATCTCATGATTGGACAGTCAATCTAGAGTGTTATACACTGTTCAGGAGAGACAGATTAAATAAATAGGGTGGAGGGGTGTGTCTTTACGTAAAGCCATTTCTAAAACCTGATATACTGGAAGATATTCAAGAGGGGACTGTAAATACTAGAGATGAGCGGGTTCGGTTCCTCGGAAACCGAACCCGCCCGAACTTCAGGTTTTTTTACACGGGTCCGAGCGACTCGGATCTTCCCGCCTTGCTCGGTTAACCCGAGCGCGCCCGAACGTCATCATCCCGCTGTCGGATTCTCGCGAGGCTCGGATTCTATCGCGAGACTCGGATTCTATATAAGGAGCCGCGCGTCGCCGCCATTTTCACACGTGCATTGAGATTGATAGGGAGAGGACGTGGCTGGCGTCCTCTCCGTTTATAGAGAGTGAGACTAGAGTAGAGAGAGACACAGTATTATTTACTTTAGTAATTTTGGGGAGCATTAGGAGGAGTACTACTACTTGCTGAAGTGATAGATAGTGTGACTGTATATCTGACTTGTGGGGGAGACACTGACAGTGGGGAGCAGTTAGAGTCTGAGAGCAGGAGTACATATTTTAACGTACAGTGCACACTTTTGCTGGCATTCTGCTGCCAGAGTGCCACACTGCCATTGTGACCACACTGACCACCAGTATATATTGTGATTGTCTGCTTAGGAGTACTACTTGCAAGTTGCTGATAGTGTGACCAGTGACCTGACCACCAGTTTAATTAATCACCACCAGTTTAATATATATATATATATATATATATATATATAATTGTATATAATATATATATAATTGTATATGTATACCGCACCTACCCGTGTTTTTTTTCTTTTCTTTCTTCTTGATACATACTACTATAGTAGCTTACTGTAGCAGTCTGCGGTGCTGCTGAGCTGACAGTGTCCAGCAGGTCCGTCATCAGTCATTACATAATAAATATATATACCTGTCCGGCTGCAGTACTAGTGATATTATATATATATATATATATATATATATATATATTGATTTCATCTCATTATCATCCAGTCTATATTAGCAGCAGACACAGTACGGTAGTCCACGGCTGTAGCTACCTCTGTGTCGGCAGTCGCTGGTCCATCCATAATTGTATACCACCTACCCGTGGTTTTTTTTTTCTCTTTCTTCTTGATACATACTACTATAGTAGCTTACTGTAGCAGTCTGCGGTGCTGCTGAGCTGACAGTGTCCAGCAGGTCCGTCATCAGTCATTACATAATAAATATATATACCTGTCCGGCTGCAGTACTAGTGATATTATATATATATATATATATTGATTTCATCTCATTATCATCCAGTCTATATTAGCAGCAGACACAGTACGGTAGTCCACGGCTGTAGCTACCTCTGTGTCGGCAGTCGCTGGTCCATCCATAATTGTATACCACCTACCCGTGGTTTTTTTTTTCTCTTTCTTCTTGATACATACTACTATAGTAGCTTACTGTAGCAGTCTGCGGTGCTGCTGAGCTGACAGTGTCCAGCAGGTCCGTCATCAGTCATTACATAATAAATATATATACCTGTCCGGCTGCAGTACTAGTGATATTATATATATATATATATATATTGATTTCATCTCATTATCATCCAGTCTATATTAGCAGCAGACACAGTACCGTAGTCCACGGCTGTAGCTACCTCTGTGTCGGCAGTCGCTGGTCCATCCATAATTGTATACCACCTACCCGTGTTTTTTTTTTCTCTTTCTTCTTGATACATACTACTATAGTAGCTTACTGTAGCAGTCTGCGGTGCTGCTGAGATGACAGTGTCCAGCAGGTCCGTCATCAGTCATTACATAATAAATATATATACCTGTCCGGCTGCAGTACTAGTGATATTATATATATATATATATATTAATTTCATCTCATTATCATCCAGTCTATATTAGCAGCAGACACAGTACGGTAGTCCACGGCTGTAGCTACCTCTGTGTCGGCAGTCGCTGGTCCATCCATAATTGTATACCACCTACCCGTGGTTTTTTTTTCTCTCTTTCTTCTTGATACATACTACTATAGTAGCATACTGTAGCAGTCTGCGGTGCTGCTGAGCTGACAGTGTCCAGCAGGTCCGTCATCAGTCATTACATAATAAATATATATACCTGTCCGGCTGCAGTACTAGTGATATTATATATATATATATTGATTTCATCTCATTATCATCCAGTCTATATTAGCAGCAGACACAGTACGGTAGTCCACGGCTGTAGCTACCTCTGTGTCGGCAGTCGCTGGTCCATCCATAATTGTATACCACCTACCCGTGGTTTTTTTTTTCTCTTTCTTCTTGATACATACTACTATAGTAGCTTACTGTAGCAGTCTGCGGTGCTGCTGAGCTGACAGTGTCCAGCAGGTCCGTCATCAGTCATTACATAATAAATATATATACCTGTCCGGCTGCAGTACTAGTGATATTATATATATATATATATATATATATATATTGACTTCATCTCATTATCATCCAGTCTATATTAGCAGCAGACACAGTACGGTAGTCCACGGCTGTAGCTACCTCTGTGTCGGCAGTCGCTGGTCCATCCATAATTGTATACCACCTACCCGTGGTTTTTTTTTTTCTCTTTCTTCTTGATACATACTACTATAGTAGCTTACTGTAGCAGTCTGCGGTGCTGCTGAGCTGACAGTGTCCAGCAGGTCCGTCATCAGTCATTACATAATAAATATATATACCTGTCCGGCTGCAGTACTAGTGATATTATATATATATATATATATATATTAATTTCATCTCATTATCATCCAGTCTATATTAGCAGCAGACACAGTACGGTAGTCCACGGCTGTAGCTACCTCTGTGTCGGCAGTCGCTGGTCCATCCATAATTGTATACCACCTACCCGTGGTTTTTTTTTCTCTTTCTTCTTGATACATACTACTATAGTAGCTTACTGTAGCAGTCTGCGGTGCTGCTGAGCTGACAGTGTCCAGCAGGTCCGTCATCAGTCATTACATAATAAATATATATACCTGTCCGGCTGCAGTACTAGTGATATTATATATATATATATATTAATTTCATCTCATTATCATCCAGTCTATATTAGCAGCAGACACAGTACGGTAGTCCACGGCTGTAGCTACCTCTGTGTCGGCAGTCGCTGGTCCATCCATAATTGTATACCACCTACCCGTGGTTTTTTTTTCTCTTTCTTCTTGATACATACTACTATAGTAGCTTACTGTAGCAGTCTGCGGTGCTGCTGAGCTGACAGTGTCCAGCAGGTCCGTCATCAGTCATTATATAATAAATATATATACCTGTCCGGCTGCAGTACTAGTGATATTATATATATATATATATATATATATTGATTTCATCTCATTATCATCCAGTCTATATTAGCAGCAAACACAGTACGGTAGTCCACGGCTGTAGCTACCTCTGTGTCGGCAGTCGCTGGTCCATCCATAATTGTATACCACCTACCCGTGGTTTTTTTTTCTCTTTCTTCTTGATACATACTACTATAGTAGCTTACTGTAGCAGTCTGCGGTGCTGCTGAGCTGACAGTGTCCAGCAGGTCCGTCATCAGTCATTACATAATAAATATATATACCTGTCCGGCTGCAGTACTAGTGATATTATATATATATATATATTAATTTCATCTCATTATCATCCAGTCTATATTAGCAGCAGACACAGTACGGTAGTCCACGGCTGTAGCTACCTCTGTGTCGGCAGTCGCTGGTCCATCCATAATTGTATACCACCTACCCGTGGTTTTTTTCTCTCTTTCTTCTTGATACATACTACTATAGTAGCTTACTGTAGCAGTCTGCGGTGCTGCTGAGCTGACAGTGTCCAGCAGGTCCGTCATCAGTCATTATATAATAAATATATATACCTGTCCGGCTGCAGTACTAGTGATATTATATATATATATATATATATATATTGATTTCATCTCATTATCATCCAGTCTATATTAGCAGCAGACACAGTACGGTAGTCCACGGCTGTAGCTACCTCTGTGTCGGCAGTCGCTGGTCCATCCATAATTGTATACCACCTACCCATGGTTTTTCTCTTTCTTCTTGATACATACTACTATAGTAGCTTACTGTAGCAGTCTGCGGTGCTGCTGAGCTGACAGTGTCCAGCAGGTCCGTCATCAGTCATTACATAATAAATATATATACCTGTCCGGCTGCAGTACTAGTGATATTATATATATATATTGATTTCATCTCATTATCATCCAGTCTATATTAGCAGCAGACACAGTACGGTAGTCCACGGCTGTAGCTACCTCTGTGTCGGCAGTCGCTGGTCCATCCATAATTGTATACCACCTACCCGTGGTTTTTTTTTCTCTCTTTCTTCTTGATACATACTACTATAGTAGCTTACTGTAGCAGTCTGCGGTGCTGCTGATCTGACAGTGTCCAGCAGGTCCGTCATCAGTCATTACATAATAAATATATCTACCTGTCCGGCTGCAGTACTAGTGATATTATATATATATATATATATATATATATATTAATTTCATCTCATTATCATCCAGTCTATATTAGCAGCAGACACAGTACGGTAGTCCACGGCTGTAGCTACCTCTGTGTCGGCAGTCGCTGGTCCATCCATAAGTATACTAGTATCCATCCATCTCCATTGTTTACCTGAGGTGCCTTTTAGTTGTGCCTAATAAAATATGAAGAACAAAAATGTTGAGGTTCCAAAATTAGGGAAAGATCAAGATCCACTTCCACCTCGTGCTGAAGCTGCTGCCACTAGTCATGGCCGAGACGATGAAATGCCAGCAACGTCGTCTGCCAAGGCCGATGCCCAATGTCATAGTACAGAGCATGTAAAATCCAAAACACCAAATATCAGTAAAAAAAGGACTCCAAAATCTAAAATAAAATTGTCGGAGGAGAAGCGTAAACTTGCCAATATGCCATTTACCACACGGAGTGGCAAGGAACGGCTGAGGCCCTGGCCTATGTTCATGGCTAGTGGTTCAGCTTCACATGAGGATGGAAGCACTCAGCCTCTCGCTAGAAAAATGAAAAGACTCAAGCTGGCAAAAGCACCGCAAAGAACTGTGCGTTCTTCGAAATCCCAAATCCACAAGGAGAGTCCAATTGTGTCGGTTGCGATGCCTGACCTTCCCAACACTGGACGTGAAGAGCATGCGCCTTCCACCATTTGCACGCCCCCTGCAAGTGCTGGAAGGAGCACCCGCAGTCCAGTTCCTGATAGTCAGATTGAAGATGTCAGTGTTGAAGTACACCAGGATGAGGAGGATATGGGTGTTGCTGGCGCTGGGAAGGAAATTGACAAGGAGGATTCTGATGGTGAGGTGGTTTGTTTAAGTCAGGCACCCGGGGAGACACCTGTTGTCCGTGGGAGGAATAGGGCCGTTGACATGCCTGGTGAAAATACCAAAAAAATCAGCTCTTCGGTGTGGAAGTATTTCACCAGAAATGCGGACAACATTTGTCAAGCCGTGTGTTGCCTTTGTCAAGCTGTAATAAGTAGGGGTAAGGACGTTAACCACCTCGGAATATCCTCCCTTATACGTCACCTGCAGCGCATTCATAATAAGTCAGTGACAAGTTCAAAAACTTTGGGCGACAGCGGAAGCAGTCCACTGACCAGTAAATCCCTTCCTCTTGTAACCAAGCTCACGCAAACCACCCCACCAACTCCCTCAGTGTCAATTTCCTCCTTCCCCAGGAATGCCAATAGTCCTGCAGGCCATGTCACTGGCAATTCTGACGAGTCCTCTTCTGCCTGGGATTCCTCCGATGCATCCTTCCGTGTAATGCCTACTGCTGCTGCGCTGCTGTTGTTGCTGCTGGGAGTCGATGGTCATCCCAGAGGGGAAGTCGTAAGCCCACTTTTACTACTTCCACCAAGCAATTGACTGTCCAACAGTCCTTTGCGAGGAAGATGAAATATCACAGCAGTCATCCTGTTGCAAAGCGGATAACTGAGGCCTTGACAACTATGTTGGTGTTAGACGTGCGTCCGGTATCCGCCGTTAGTTCACAGGGAACTAGACAATTTCTTGAGGTAGTGTGCCCCCGTTACCAAATACCATCTAGGTTCCACTTCTCTAGGCAGGCGATACCGAGAATGTACACGGACGTCAGAAAAAGACTCACCAGTGTCCTAAAAAATGCAGTTGTACCCAATGTCCACTTAACCACGGACATGTGGACAAGTGGAGCAGGGCAGGGTCAGGACTATATGACTGTGACAGCCCACTGGGTAGATGTATGGACTCCCGCCGCAAGAACAGCAGCGGCGGCACCAGTAGCAGCATCTCGCAAACGCCAACTCTTTCCTAGGCAGGCTACGCTTTGTATCACCGCTTTCCAGAATACGCACACAGCTGAAAACCTCTTACGGCAACAGAGGAAGATCATCGCGGAATGGCTTTCCCCAATTGGACTCTCCTGTGGATTTGTGGCATCGGACAACGCCAGCAATATTGTGTGTGCATTAAATATGGGCAAATTCCAGCATGTCCCATGTTTTGCACATACCTTGAATTTGGTGGTGCAGAATTTTTAAAAAAACGACAGGGGCGTGCAAGAGATGCTGTCGGTGGCCAGAAGAATTGCGGGACACTTTCGGCGTACAGGCACCACGTACAGAAGACTGGAGCACCACCAAAAACGCCTGAACCTGCCCTGCCATCATCTGAAGCAAGAAGTGGTAACGAGGTGGAATTCAACCCTCTATATGCTTCAGAGGTTGGAGGAGCAGCAAAAGGCCATTCAAGCCTATACAATTGAGCACGATATAGGAGGTGGAATGTACCTGTCTCAAGCAGTGGAGAATGATTTCAACGTTGTGCAAGGTTCTGCAACCTTTTGAACTTGCCACACGTGAAGTCAGTTCAGACACTGCCAGCCTGAGTCAGGTCATTCCCCTCATCAGGCTTTTGCAGAAGAAGCTGGAGGCATTGAAGGAGGAGCTAAAAGGGAGCGATTCCGCTAGGCATGTGGGACTTGTGGATGGAGCCCTTAATTCGCTTAACAAGGATTCACGGGTGGTCAATCTGTTGAAATCAGAGCACTACATTTTGGCCACCGTGCTCGATCCTAGATTTAAAACCTACCTTGGATCTCTCTTTCCGGCAGACACAAGTCTGCTGGGGTTCAAAGACCTGCTGGTGACAAAATTGTCAAGTCAAGCGGAACGCGACCTGTCAACATCTCCTCCTTCACATTCTCCCGCTACTGGGGGTGCGAGGAAAAGGCTCAGAATTCCGAGCCCACCCGCTGGCGGTGATGCAGGGCAGTCTGGAGCGACTGCTGATGCTGACATCTGGTCCGGACTGAAGGACCTGACAACGATTACGGACATGTCGTCTACTGTCACTGCATATGATTCTCTCCCCATTGAAAGAATGGTGGAGGATTATATGAGTGACCGCATCCAAGTAGGCACGTCAGACAGTCCGTACTTATACTGGCAGGAAAAAGAGGCAATTTGGAGGCCCTTGCACAAACTGGCTTTATTCTACCTAAGTTGCCCTCCCACAAGTGTGTACTCCGAAAGAGTGTTTAGTGCCGCCGCTCACCTTGTCAGCAATCGGCGTACGAGGTTACTTCCAGAAAATGTGGAGAAGATGATGTTCATTAAAATGAATTATAATCAATTCCTCCGTGGAGACATTGACCAGCAGCAATTGCGAGCTGAGATGGTGGATTCCAGTGGGGACGAATTGATAATCTGTGAGGAGCGGGATGTACACGGTGATATATCGGAGGATGATGATGAGGTGGACATCTTGCCTCTGTAGAGCCAGTTTGTGCAAGGAGAGATTAATTGCTTCTTTTTCGGTGGGGGTCCAAACCAACCCGTCATTTCAGTCACAGTCGTGTGGCAGACCCTGTCACTGAAATGATGGGTTGGTTAAAGTGTGCATGTCCTGTTTATACAACATAAGGGTGGGTGGGAGGGCCCAAGGACAATTCCATCTTGCACCTCTTTTTTCTTTCATTTTTCTTTGCGTCATGTGCTGTTTGGGGAGTGTTTTTTGGAAGGGCCATCCTGCGTGACACTGCAGTGCCACTCCTAGATGGGCCAGGTGTTTGTGTCGGCCACTAGGGTCGCTTATCTTACTCACACAGCTACCTCATTGCGCCTCTTTTTTTCTTCTTTGCGTCATGTGCTGTTTGGGGAGTGTTTTTTGGAAGGGCCATCCTGCGTGACACTGCAGTGCCACTCCTAGATGGGCCAGGTGTTTGTGTCGGCCACTAGGGTCGCTTATCTTACTCACACAGCTACCTCACTGCGCCTCTTTTTTTCTTCTTTGCGTCATGTGCTGTTTGGGGAGTGTTTTTTGGAAGGGCCATCCTGCGTGACACTGCAGTGCCACTCCTAGATGGGCCAGGTGTTTGTGTCGGCCACTAGGGTCGCTTAGCTTACTCACACAGCTACCTCATTGCGCCTCTTTTTTTCTTCTTTGCGTCATGTGCTGTTTGGGGAGTGTTTTTTGGAAGGGCCATCCTGCGTGACACTGCAGTGCCACTCCTAGATGGGCCAGGTGTTTGTGTCGGCCACTAGGGTCGCTTATCTTACTCACACAGCTACCTCATTGCGCCTCTTTTTTTCTTCTTTGCGTCATGTGCTGTTTGGGGAGTGTTTTTTGGAAGGGCCATCCTGCGTGACACTGCAGTGCCACTCCTAGATGGGCCAGGTGTTTGTGTCGGCCACTAGGGTCGCTTATCTTACTCACACAGCTACCTCATTGCGCCTCTTTTTTTCTTCTTTGCGTCATGTGCTGTTTGGGGAGTGTTTTTTGGAAGGGCCATCCTGCGTGACACTGCAGTGCCACTCCTAGATGGGCCAGGTGTTTGTGTCGGCCACTAGGGTCGCTTATCTTACTCACACAGCTACCTCATTGCGCCTCTTTTTTTCTTCTTTGCGTCATGTGCTGTTTGGGGAGTGTTTTTTGGAAGGGCCATCCTGCGTGACACTGCAGTGCCACTCCTAGATGGGCCAGGTGTTTGTGTCGGCCACTATGGTCGCTTATCTTACTCACACAGCTACCTCATTGCGCCTCTTTTTTTCTTCTTTGCGTCATGTGCTGTTTGGGGAGTGTTTTTTGGAAGGGCCATCCTGCGTGACACTGCAGTGCCACTCCTAGATGGGCCAGGTGTTTGTGTCGGCCACTAGGGTCGCTTAGCTTACTCACACAGCTACCTCATTGCGCCTCTTTTTTTCTTCTTTGCGTCATGTGCTGTTTGGTTAGTGTTTTTTGGAAGGGCCATCCTGCGTGACACTGCAGTGCCACTCCTAGATGGGCCAGGTGTTTGTGTCGGCCACTAGGGTCGCTTATCTTACTCACACAGCTACCTCATTGCGCCTCTTTTTTTCTTCTTTGCGTCATGTGCTGTTTGGGGAGTGTTTTTTGGAAGGGCCATCCTGCGTGACACTGCAGTGCCACTCCTAGATGGGCCAGGTGTTTGTGTCGGCCACTAGGGTCGCTTATCTTACTCACACAGCTACCTCATTGCGCCTCTTTTTTTCTTCTTTGCGTCATGTGCTGTTTGGGGAGTGTTTTTTGGAAGGGCCATCCTGCGTGACACTGCAGTGCCACTCCTAGATGGGCCAGGTGTTTGTGTCGGCCACTAGGGTCGCTTAGCTTACTCACACAGCTACCTCATTGCGCCTCTTTTTTTCTTCTTTGCGTCATGTGCTGTTTGGGGAGTGTTTTTTGGAAGGGCCATCCTGCGTGACACTGCAGTGCCACTCCTAGATGGGCCAGGTGTTTGTGTCGGCCACTAGGGTCGCTTAGCTTAGTCATCCAGCGACCTCGGTGCAAATTTTAGGACTAAAAATAATATTGTGAGGTGTGAGGTGTTCAGAATAGACTGAAAATGAGTGGAAATTATGGTTTTTGAGGTTAATAATACTTTGGGATCAAAATGACCCCAAATTCTATGATTTAAGCTGTTTTTTAGTGTTTTTTGAAAAAAACACCCGAATCCAAAACACACCCGAATCCGACAAAAAAAATTCGGTGAGGTTTTGCCAAAACGCGGTCGAACCCAAAACACGGCCGCGGAACCGAACCCAAAACCAAAACACAAAACCCGAAAAATTTCAAGTGCACATCTCTAGTAAATACTGTTGATATGTTATGTGTAGAAATTACATGCAGGGGTAAAGGAATTAAAAAGCTAGTATTGGAGTTATGCTACAGGCCGCCTGGTATTAATGTGTCTGATAAGGAATTGTTACTGAAGCAAATTGAAAGAGCAGCAGGATTAGGAGACATAGTAGTGATGAGAGATTTTAACTATCCAGAGATAGACTGAAAAAATTATTCATGTGATACTGCTAGAGGTAATATGTTTTTAAACACACAAAATGATAACTACTTAGTTCAATTATTCGAGGAACCAACTAGATACAATGCAATCTTAGACCTGGTATTAACAAAACAATGGGGAATTGGTATCAAATATTATAGTAGGGGAGCCCATAGGAAACAGCGACCACAATATGATCACATTCAATATCAGTTTTCATAAGCAGTCCTATACTGGCTCAACTAGGACTCTAAACTTTAGCAAAGCCAACTTTGATATGATGAGGGAAGCTTTAAGGGACGTTGAATGGGAAATTTTGTTTCAAGGAAAAAATACTATGGAGAAATGGGATGTATTAAAATCACTGCTAGTTAAAAATACTAACAAATTTATTCCCACGAGTAGCCATAAAAGGAATACAAATCCCAAACCAATGTGGCTTAACAAAATGATAAAGGAACTAATGGGCAAGAAGAGGCGAGCATTCAAAAAATACAAATCTTCCGGGAATGCAGAGTCATTTCAGCACTATAAGGATTGTAACAAAATATGCAAAAAATAAATATATATTTTTTTTTAATACAAAAAGAGCAAGAGAGTAAAGAAGGAGAGTATAGGCCCTTTAAAAGATAAGTTGGGAGTCTTAATCAAAAATTATAATGATATAGCGGACAAACTAAATGAGATTTTTTTCAACGGTATTTACAAGAGAGGACCAAATGCAGGGACTAATACACAATCTCAACAAAGATAATGTCCCACTGCTACTGTAAGTGCTTATTTAAGCGAGGAGGTAGTCTGTGACCGATTAAAATTTTTAAAGATTAATATGTCACCGGGTCATGATTGAATTAATCCAAGGGTTCTTACTAGAGATGAGCAGGTTCGGTTCTCCGAGAACCGAACCCCCCTGAACTTCACCTATTTTACATGGTTCCGAGGCAGCCTCGGATCTTCCCGCCTTGCTCGGTTAACCCGAACGCGCCTGAACGTCATCATCCCGCTGTCGGATTCTCGCGAGATTCGTATTCTATATAAAGAGCTGCGTGTCGCCGTCATTTTCACTCGTGCATTGGAGATTGAACGGAGAGGACGTGGCTGCGTTCTCTCCCTGAAAAGCTCCATAATCTGTGCTCAGTGTGCTGCAAATATCTGTGCTCAGTGTGCTGAAAATATCTGTGCTCAGTGTGCTGAAATTATCTATGTTCTCTGCCTGAAAACACTCCATATCTGTGCTCAGTGTGCTGCAAATATCTGTTCTCAGTGTGCTTTATTGTGGGGACTGGGGACCACCAGTATAATAGTAGTACAGTACAGTAGGCCATTGCTGTATCTTGCAGCTCTGTGTCACTGCAAGTATCCATTCCATATCTGTGCTGCATTTTTGTGAGCAGTATATATAGTATTACAGTGCAGCATTTTGGTGACCAACAGTATATAGTTGTACAGTAGGCCATTGCTGTATCTTGCAGCTCTGTGTCACTGCAAGTATCCATTCCATATCTGTGCTGCATTATTGTGAGCAGTATATAGTAGGACAGTGCAGCATTTTGGTGACCAACAGTATATAGTTGTACAGTACATTAGGCCATTGCTGTAGTATCTTGCAGCTCTGTGTCACTGCAAGTATCCATTCCATATCTGTGCTGCATTATTGTGAGCAGTATATAGTAGGACAGTGCAGCATTTTGGTGACCAGCAGTATACATATATAGTACAATACAGTAGGCCATTGCTGTATCTTGCAGTTCTGTGTCACTTCTAGTATCCTGATCAGTGCTCAATATCTGCTGCATTGTTGTGACCAGTATGTATACTGTACTGTGCGACGTGTGTTATACACCTGGTGATTATTCATCCTGTAATCTGTACTGAGCGATGTGTGAGATACACCTGGGGATTATACACCCTATATACTGTACTGTGTGATGTGTGAGATACACCTGGGGATTATATACCCTATATTATTATTTTTATTATCCTTTATTTATATGGCGCCACAAGGGTTCTGCAGCGCCCAATTACAGAGTACATAAATAATCAAACAGGAAAACAGCAACTTACAGTTGATGACAGTATAGGACAAGTACAGGGTAAATAAACATAGTTACATCAGCAGATGACACTGGAATAAGTATCAGGTGGCAGAAGACTGCTGGATGTGGTACAGTTGAAGATTATTAAAGTAAGACAAAGGATAAGCACATGAGGGAAGAGGGCCCTGCTCGTGAGAGCTTACCATCTAAAGGGGAGGGGTAGACAGACATGGGTGACACAGATGGGGTACATAGAGGATGTGGAACAGAGGGTTAGGATGAGATTTGGCTGGGTTTGGTGAAGAAGTGGACCCCCAGAAGGCACAAGTCAATACTTGACATTGCAACATTTTACTGGGCTATGCAGGAGAAAATTAAAAATAGGGAAAAAAAAAAAAAAAAAAAAAAGAATCGATAACTTCTACCGCTTTCAAAAAGGTCAATGGAAGCTGAAATAATGGACAACTACCTCATGGAAGTCAGATACAGTATACCAAACAGTACTTAGCAGAGTTAGGAATGAGTGCTTATAAAATACAGTAACATTTTGTCATAATATTTCAGAAACAGCATGGCTGGTCTCTTGCACTCTTTTGCTCTAATACACCACCTGCTTTAGGATTTATATTCAAAAACATTATGTCTCCATAATCCCAAAAACGTCAGTCTTCTTGGAAAGTGGTTTGTTCCTTTTTAAGGGAAAGAGAACAAACTTTCTCAAACAACGGTTTCTCAATATCTTTTTCCTCTGGGAAGGGATTGTGGATTCGCAGGAATATCTGAGCATTTCTGTAATCAGAAAGCAGCGACTTTCTACAAATGTTTACGAATAATTCCAGTGATTTTGTAATTTTCTTCCAGTGATTTGGACCAATAATACCATTGATTAGAACAAATAATTCCTGTGATATTAAGGTGTTTGTGTCACTTAGCTTAGCTGTCCAGCGACCACAGTGTACCTCTTTTTCTCTTTTCTTTGCATCGTGCTGTTTGGGGCCAATTTTTTTAAGTGCCAATCCTGTCTGACACTTCCGTATATGTCCAGTGGTACTGCCATTTGATATAATTCCCGACATTACTGCCATTTAATTCCAGTGATTTTGTCATTTTCTTCCAGTGATTTGGACCAATAATACCATTGATTAGAATAAATAATTCCTGTGTTATTGAGGTGTTTGTGTCGCTTAGCTTAGCCGTCCAGCGACCACAGTGCAACTCTTTTTCTCTTTTCTTTGCATCATGTGCTGCTTGGGGCCAATTTTTTTAAGTGCCATCCTGTCTGACACTGCAGTGCCACTCCTAGATGGGCCAGGTGTTTGTGCCGCCCTCTTGGGTCGCTTTGCTTAGTCATCCAGCGACCTCTGTGAAAATTTTAGGACTAAAAATAGTATTGTGAGGTGTGAGGTGTTCAGAATAGACTGGAAATGAGTGGAAATTGTGGTTATTGAGGTTACTAATACTATAGGATCAAAATTACCCCCAAATTCTATGATTTAAGCTGTTTTTGAGGGTTTTTTGAAAAAAAAACACCCGAATCCAAAACACACCCGAATCCGACAAAAAAATTTCAGGGAGGTTTTGCCAAAACACGTCTGAATCCAAAACACAGCCGCGGAACAGAATCCAAAACAAAACACAAAACCCGAAAAATTTCCAGTGCACATCTCTAGTTCTTACCTATAAGCTACAAGAAATAGGGCTAGGGAGCACAATATGCACTTGGGTCAGAAATTGGTTAGATAATAGGGAGCAGCACGTTGTGGTTAATGGCTCATTTTCAAATTGGACTGAAGTGCTAAGTGGTGTGTCACAAGGGTCTGTACTTGGACCACTATTGTTCAACATTAGCGACCTAACAGTAGGTCTAGAGAGCATGGTGTCACTCTTTGCAGACGATACCAAATTGTGTAAGGTTATAAATACGGAGGGGGATGCTGAGTCTCTTCAGAATGACTTAGTTAAACTAGAAGCATGGGCAGCCAAATAAAGAATGAGCTTCAATACAGACAAGTGTAAGGTAATGCACTGTGGTAGCAAGAACAAAAATGACACCTACATAATAAATGGGGTAAAATTAGGGTATTCTGTACTGGAAAAAGACTTAGGTGTTCACATAGATAGCAAACTAAGCAGCAGTACCCAAAGTAGGATTGAAGCAAATAAGGCTAATAAGATATTAGCATGCATAAAATGGCGTCGGATTGGCCAATGTGTAGGGCCCTTAAGAGGGGACATGATCAACATCTACAAATATATAAGGGGACAATACACAGAGCTTGCGCGGGACCTGTTTTTGGTAAGATCAGCACAGAGGATCCATGGACACTTGCTTAGGTTAGAGGAGAAGAGATTCCGCACTAAGTGGCGAAATGTTTTTTTCACAGTAAGGACAATGGGGGTCATTCCGAGTTGATCGCTCGCTAGCAGTTTTTAGCAGCCATGCAAACGCTATGCCGCCGCCCACTGGAGAGTGTATCTTAGCTTAGCAGAAGTGCAAACGCATGTGTAGCCAAGCTCTGCAAAAGCACTTTGTGCAGTTTCTGAGTAGCTCTTCACCTACTTAGCGCTTGCGTTCAGGGCCGGTTCGAGGGCCCTCGGCGCCCTGGGCAGGGAATGGGGGCGTGGCTTAATACAGGGGGCATGGCCATTTACGCCTCCTGTACAGTAGAAGCGCTTAAATGCTGAGCGGTGCGCGATGACGTCATCGCGCACCGCACAGCAAAAGGTCCTCTCCACGAAGGGAAACTAGACGCGTAGCGTCTAGTTCCCTTCACAGGGGACCACAGCCGCAGAGCCGGGGGACACAGCGGGCAGCAGAGGGCACAGTAGTGGCGGATCTTGCCATGGTGCGGCGCCCTCCGGATGGCGCCAGCGCCCTCTGGAAGGCGGCGCCCCGGGCAAAAGTCCTGCTTGCCCGTTGCAAGATCCGCTACTGCTTGCGATCACTTCAGCCTATTCGTGTCCGGATTTGACATCATAAAACCCGCCCAGCGAACGCCCAGCCATGCCTGCATTTTTGCAAACACTCCCTGAAAACGGTCAGTTGACACCCAGAAACGCCCCCTTCCTGTCAATCTTCTTGCGGCCGTCAGTGTGAAGGAAAACTTCGCTAGAACCTGAGCACAACCACAAAGAGCTTTGTACCCGTACGTTATGCGTGCGCATTGCGGGCCATACACATGCGCATAAATGCTGTTTTTTCACCTGATCGCTGTGCTGCGAAAATCGGCAGCGAGCGATCAACTCAGAATGACCCCCAATATTTGTTTGGAATTCCCTCCCTGAGGGAGTTGTAATGGCGGACTCAGTCAACACCTTTAAGAATGGGTTAGATAAATTCCTAATGGATAAGAACATCCAGGGTTATGGTGCGTAGTCACGCACTATAGTTATTAAAAAAAGAGGAATAAAACACAACGGCTGACATCAGCATCAGACAAAATTTAGTCCAAAAATAATACTGCGTAGGAGACCACAAATAGGTTGAACTCGATATACAAATTGTCTTTTTTTCAACCTTAGATACTATGTTATCATGTTACGCCACACAGTAGAACCCTCTATACACATTACGCAACACAGTAGTATCCCTTATTCACATTACACCATTGGTGTTTCTATAATGGGTGCGATGTGTGCGGTGCACATGGGTCCCTTGGTCCAGGGGCAGCCTACACCACACACATTGCACCCATATTTTAATACTTACCTCTGCAGAGTCCAGCATCGGGTGCTGCAGCTGCGGTGAAAATCGCAGCCAAAATGCTCGCTGCACATAGATATAGGCAGAGGGCGTGGGGGGCTGGGGCATTAGAATTCAACTATTAAATGAAAGAACACAAAATTATTGTTTTTTAATAGTTGAATGCTAATATCCCTCCCCTTCTGCCTAAACCTGCCCTAGCTGCAGGAAAGTCATTTGGTGTTTTTTGGTCTTTTTATAAGCTATAATGACAGTCACCCATTTCTCCACATTTGCTTAGGAGTGTTATGGAAGTGTATGAGGAGATTGAAGAGACTCCCCTATAGTGATCACATGATTCTGGGAACGAGTTGCACAATAACTTTCAGAACATTGTCTATCATTTTATCAAACATACATTTTCAATTTGGATAGATATGTCTCTACACACAGAATTTTTTTTACTATCATTAGGGTAAAAATCTCAAACTTAATGGGGGTTATAAAGTCATCCAGGGTCAGTGAAACATTGGTGGGGCCCAAGTGATACTGAAGGGGCATGGCTAAATCCAGGAGGCATGGCCAGGCCTTCACAGAAAATATGTAAAATACTGGTTAAAATATTGCTAATTAATGCAGTATATTCCCTTACAATAAGTATTTTAATGAACACATATTATATGATCGCAATAACAATCATGTGCTCCTTATAAATAAGGGGGGGGGGACCCTAATTCGAGGTCGATTGCAAAACAACTTTATTTTCAAATGGGCAAAACCATATGAACTGCAGTTGTGGCAGATATAACATTTGCAAAGAGAGTTAGAGTTGTCTGGGTTATGTTGTTTCTGTGCAGGGTAAATACTGGCTACTTTATTTTTACACTGCAGTTTAGATTTCAGCTTGAACACACCCCACCCAAATTTAACTCTCTCTGCACATGGTTTTGCCCATTAGAGGACAATGTTGTTTTGCAATCAACCTTGAATTAGGCCCAGGACGCAGCTGGTAAGGTGTCTGTACAAAATCAGAGTCAAATAGTGGAACACTTATATGTACAACAGTGCTGGAATCTTCTATCCATCTGGGTCACCAATGGCAATATTACTGTATCTTTCAATATTCCACAACTGGAACTGTGTTTAGTGGAGAATGATATCTGGGTGCCACTGACACTATACCTGAGAGTTATGATTAGGGCTGTAACTATTGGTGTACGAGTGGTGTTTTCACACAGAGCGCAGAGCTCATAGGTTGGCACTGTCGCTGTCCCATGCAGCTTTCACTGAGGAGCTGGTTGGATAGAGGGGAGAGAGATAACAACTAACCAATCAGCTCCTAACTGTCATTTTCACACATTACCTGTAACATGGCAGTTAGGAGCTGGTTGGTTGGTACTTTAGGGGAGATGTACTAAGCTTTGGCGAGTGATAAAGTGGAGAGAGATAAAGTACCAACCAGTCAGCTAACACATGGTAGTTAGGAGCTGATTGGCTGGTAGTTTATAACTCTACACTTTATCACTTTTCAAGGCTTAGTACATATGTCCATTTATTTTCGGCCACTTTGTCTATCTCCAAAGCTTAGTACATAGACCCCATAGTATTTTACATATTTTCTGTGAAGGCCTGGCCATGCCTCCTGGATTTAGCCATGCCCCTTCAGTATCACTTGGGCCCCACCAATGTTTCACTGACCCTGGATGACTTTATAACCCCCATTAAGTTTGAGATTTTTACCCTAATGATAGTAAAATTTTTTCTGACATGATGAGCAAAGAGAACTTTCAAAAAGATGCTACTCATAGGTCTAAAGGGGCCTACACACTGGACGATGGTAGCGATATTATTGACCATCGGAAAATATTGGTCAATATTTTCCCCAACGATTTATAGCCTGCACACTGGACAATATCGGTGGCCAATTTGGACGATATGAGAGTACAGATATCGATATCATCCAAATTGACTGGCATGTTTTAACGGATGTGGATCATTAGATCGACAGTGTCTAGGTCGACAAAGTTTAGGTCGACCACTATAGGTCGACAGTCACTAGGTCGTCAGGGATGGAAGGTAGTCAGGGTTTCTAAGCCGACAGGTCAAAAGGTCGATATGAGGTTTTTTTTGTGTGTGTCGTTTTCTTCATAGAGTGACCGGGAACCCCAATTAGCGCACCGTGTCCCCTCGCATGGCTCGCTTCGCTCGCCATGCTTCGGGCAAGGTGCCTCGCTCTGCTACCGCTTCGCTCGGCACAGATTACTGTTCCAATCATAGTCCACGTGGATTGTTAAGTATGAAAAAGTTC
Organism: Pseudophryne corroboree; assembly: GCF_028390025.1. Classification (NCBI taxonomy): domain Eukaryota; kingdom Metazoa; phylum Chordata; class Amphibia; order Anura; family Myobatrachidae; genus Pseudophryne; species Pseudophryne corroboree. The sequence goes on along the minus strand of NC_086447.1, from coordinate 311,497,868 downwards.
AAAAAAAGAAATAAAAAGTGAAAAACTCATGTCGAACTTTTGACCTGTCGACCTAGCACATGTCGACCTAGAAACCCTGTCGACCTTCCAACCCTGTCGACCTAGTGACTGTTGACCTATAGTGGTCGACCTAAACATTGTTGACCTAGACAGTGTCGATCTTCAGACCGGATTCCGTTTTAACGATGATCGCTCAACAATGAACGATTGCAAGCACGCAATCTTTTGGGTGGGGTGTGTTCAATTTGCAATCTAATTTGCAGTGTAAAAATAAAGCAGCCAGTATTTACCCTGCACAGAAATAAAATAACCCACCCAAATCTAACTCTCTCTGCAAATGTTATATCTGCCTCCCCTGCAGTGCACATGGTTTTGTCCAACTGCTAAAAAATTTCCTGCTGCGATCAACTTGGAATTACCCCCGATATCGTTCGTATCTTTCAAAGATATCGCCCAGTATGTAGGGCCCTTAACAGGACCTGTAAAACAAGAAGTTCAATGTAACTAGTATCAACCCATCATAATACTAATAGTTTTATTATATACCTAACACTAATGCTTGTATTATATACCTACTATTTGTTAGAATTCATTTTTTAATTTGAAGCTTGATTGGCAGAAAAATAATACACATGAGAATTGAAAAATGGTTGTTGTCATTGGAAAAATACTAATTGTGCAGTTTCTTTATTCTGTTCAGAATGACAGACAATTTCAAGGTCAAAACCATCACTGAGGTAAGCGCCACACACAAGGCTGACAAGGTTTGCACAGTTTAGTCAAGTGAACTAATAACACTGGCTAACCGTGCAGCTGTTTGACCTCTCCTGTCTTTCTCAGCCTCATTTGTTCCAATAGAAAGAACTAATGACTGATCACTGTAGAAAATGGATGTTTAATGGAATCTGGGTGCTGTGCTTGCATTGTTCATTATCATATGCATGAATCCCATTACTCACAAGTGCATTTAGTACAGTTCTTTGTATGATATAGCACAACCCAATCAGTTATCCTACCAACAGTGTTACATCCTACCTGCAATCCTCAGGACTAATCAGGTAGGAGACTTAATGAAGTCACATTTTTTATTTAGTGAAGGAAGCTTCTGTCAGCAAACATTGTTTAAGTAGCTTTGTGTCAGCCTTACAGTACGATTACATACACCTCCAGATCACAGATAAGTTGCTTAATGGTGCCGTCTAATAATGATCTTTAATTTATGCACATAATCTAGCCGATAATTCTTTATCTTCTTTATTCTGATTACATTTGTGGCACAGCTGCCCAGTTAATTATGAGAAAATTGCTATGCTGATTCCTATGTTTTTAGTATAAATTGTATGGTGTATGCAGTAGTTAGAGATCTGCACTCAGGTTGACCTTCCAAAATTGTGAGATTTTGTACTTTCTTGTGTAACAGCTGTGAAAGTCAAAATGACAATCGTTAAATTTCACTGATGCAGATAATGTGCTGTGTATGGCAGAATTGAAAAGGATTCTGTAGATTTACTGGACAAACATTCACACTTATACATACACAGTATGTGTATACGCAGAAATTATTACTGAGCACGGAGCGCCCTCTATTGCATCATACACTAACCCCACACCCTACTCTATATCCCAGGGATGGGGAACCTTCGGCTCTTGTTGAACTACATATCCCAGCATGACCTGCAACAGTTTTAGCATGGCCAAATAGCAAAACTGTAGCAAGGCATGCTGGTATGCGTAGTTCAACAATAGCTGGAGGGCCAAAGGTTCCCCACCCCTGCTATATCCCATTAGTATTACACTATGGGGGTCATTCCGAGTTGTTCGCTTGTTGCCGATTTTCGCAACGGAGCGATTAAGGCAAAAATGCGCATGCGCATGGTACGCAGGGCGCATGCGCTAAGTATTTTAGCTCAAAACTTAGTAGATTTACTCACGTCTGAACTAAGAATTTCCATCGTTGAAGTGATTGGAGTGTGATTGACAGGAAGTGGGTGTTTCTGGGCGGAAACTGACCGTTTTCTGGGAGTGTGCGGAAAAACGCAGGCGTGCCAGGATAAAACGCGGGAGTGTCTGGCCGAACGCAGGGCATGTTTGTGACATCAAACAAGGAACAAAACGGGCTGAGCTGATCGCAGTGTAGGAGTAAGTCTCGAGCTACTCAGAAACTGCTAAGAATTTTCAATTCGCAATTCTGCTAATCTTTCGTTCGCAATTCTGCTATGCTAAGATACACTCCCAGGGGGCGGCAGCCTAGCGTGTGCAATGCTGCTAAAAGCAGCTAGCGAGCGAACAACTCGGAATGAGGGTCTATAGGTGATTTCTGACAAAGAGAGGATCACAAGGACGACTATAGATCCACCAGAGCGCATATGACTCACAGATGAGCATCAATTCACATATTTCTGGTACGTACATAAGCTATACTGTATTCCGTATTCTGTCGTAGCTACTTATAACACCTTAGTATATTATAATATATTACTCTATGAGGCACATGTATTTTTCCCCCTACTTTCATATATATATATATATATATATATATATATATATATTAGTGATGTGCACCGGAAATTTTTCGGGTTTTGTGTTTTGGTTTTGGGTTCGGTTCCGCGGCCGTGTTTTGGGTTCGAACGCGTTTTGGCAAAACCTCACCGAAATTTTTTTGTCGGATTCGGGTGTTTTTTTCAAAAAACCCTAAAAAACAGCTTAAATCATAGAATTTGGGGGTCATTTTGATCCCATAGTATTATTAACCTCAATAACCATAATTTCCACTCATTTTCAGTCTATTCTGAACACCTCACACCTCACAATATTATTTTTAGTCCTAAAATTTGCACCGAGGTAGCTGTGTGACTAAGCTAAGCGACCCAAGTGGCTGACACAAACACCTGGCCCATCTAGGAGTGACACTGCAGTGTCACGCAGGATGGCCCTTCAAAAAAATACTCCCCAAACAGCACATGACGCAAAGAAAAAAAGAGGCGCAATGAGGTAGCTGTGTGACTAAGATAAGCGACCCAAGTGGCCGACACAAACACCTGGCCCATCTAGGAGTGGCACTGCAGTGTCAGACAGGATGGCACTTGAAAAAAATACTCCCCAAACAGCACATGACGCAAAGAAAAAAAGAGGCGCAATGAGGTAGCTGTGTGACTAAGATAAGCGACCCAAGTGGCCGACACAAACACCTGGCCCATCTAGGAGTGGCACTGCAGTGTCACGCAAGATGGCCCTTCAAAAAAATACTCCCCAAACAGCACATGACGCAAAGAAAAAAAGAGGCGCAATGAGGTAGCTGTGTGACTAAGATAAGCGACCCAAGTGGCCGACACAAACACCTGGCCCATCTAGGAGTGGCACTGCAGTGTCAGACAGGATGGCCCTTGAAAAAAATACCCCCCAAACAGCACATGACGCAAAGAAAAAAAGAGGCGCAATGAGGTAGCTGTGTGACTAAGATAAGCGACCCAAGTGGCCGACACAAACACCTGGCCCATCTAGGAGTGGCACTGCAGTGTCACACAGGATGGCCCTTCAAAAAAATACTCCCCAAACAGCACATGACGCAAAGAAAAAAAGAGGCGCAATGAGGTAGCTGTGTGACTAAGATAAGCGACCCAAGTGGCCGACACAAACACCTGGCCCATCTAGGAGTGGCACTGCAGTGTCACGCAGGTTGGCCCTTCAAAAAAATACTCCCCAAACAGCACATGACGCAAAGAAAAAAGAGGCGCAATGAGGTAGCTGTGTGACTAAGATAAGCGACCCAAGTGGCCGACAAAAACACCTGGCCCATCTAGGAGTGGCACTGCAGTGTCAGACAGGATGGCCCTTCAAAAAAATACCCCCCAAACAGCACATGACGCAAAGAAAAAAAGAGGCGCAATGAGGTAGCTGTGTGACTAAGATAAGCGACCCAAGTGGCCGACACAAACACCTGGCCCATCTAGGAGTGGCACTGCAGTGTCACGCAGGATGGCCCTTCAAAAAAATACTCCCCAAACAGCACATGACGCAAAGAAAAAAAGAGGCGCAATGAGGTAGCTGTGTGACTAAGATAAGCGACCCAAGTGGCCGACACAAACACCTGGCCCATCTAGGAGTGGCACTGCAGTGTCACGCAGGTTGGCCCTTCAAAAAAATACTCCCCAAACAGCACATGATGCAAAGAAAAAAAGAGGCGCAATGAGGTAGCTGTGTGACTAAGATAAGCGACCCAAGTGGCCGACACAAACACCTGGCCCATCTAGGAGTGGCACTGCAGTGTCACGCAGGATGGCCCTTCAAAAAAATACTCCCCAAACAGCACATGACGCAAAGAAAAAAAGAGGCGCAATGAGGTAGCTGTGTGACTAAGATAAGCGACCCAAGTGGCCGACACAAACACCTGGCCCATGTAGGAGTGGCACTGCAGTGTCACGCAGGATGGCCCTTCAAAAAATACTCCCCAAACAGCACATGACGCAAAGAAAAAAAGAGGCGCAATGAGGTAGCTGTGTGACTAAGATAAGCGACCCAAGTGGCCGACACAAACACCTGGCCCATCTAGGAGTGGCACTGCAGTGTCACGCAGGATGGCCCTTCAAAAAAATACTCCCCAAACAGCACATGACGCAAAGAAAAATGAAAGAAAAAAGAGGTGCAAGATGGAATTGTCCTTGGGCCCTCCCACCCACCCTTAGGTTGTATAAACAGGACATGCACACTTTAACGAACCCATCATTTCAGCGACAGGGTCTGCCACACGACTGTGACTGAAATGACTGGTTGGTTTGGGCCCCCACCAAAAAAGAAGCAATCAATCTCTCCTTGCACAAACTGGCACTACAGAGGCAAGATGTCCACCTCAACATCATCGTCCGATTCATCACCCCTTTCACTGTGTACATCCCCCTCCTCACAGATTATTAATTCGTCCCCACTGGAATCCACCATCTCAGGTCCCCGTGTACTTTCTGGAGGCAATTGCTGCTGGTGAATGTCTCCACGGAGGAATTGATTATAATTCATTTTAATGAACATCATCTTCTCCACATTTTCTGGAAGTAACCTCGTACGCCGATTGCTGACAAGGTGAGCGGCAGCACTAAACACTCTTTCGGAGTACACACTGGAGGGAGGGCAACTTAGGTATAATAAAGCCAGTTTCTGCAAGGGCCTCCAAATTGCCTCTTTTTCCTGCCAGTATACGTACGGACTGTCTGACGTGCCTATTTGGATGCGGTCACTCATATAATCCTCCACCATTCTTTCAATGGTGAGAGAATCATATGCAGTGACAGTAGACGACATGTCAGTAATCGTTGGCAGGTCCTTCAGTCCGGACCAGATGTCAGCACTCGCTCCAGACTGCCCTGCATCACCGCCAGCAGGTGGGCTCGGAATTCGTAGCCTTTTCCTCGCACCCCCAGTTGCGGGAGAATGTGAAGGAGGAGATGTTGACGGGTCACGTTCCGCTTGACTTGACAATTTTCTCACCAGCAGGTCTTTGAACCTCTGCAGACTTGTGTCTGCCAGAAAGAGAGATCCAACGTAGGTTTTAAATCTAGGATCGAACACGGTGGCCAAAATGTAGTGCTCTGATTTCAACAGATTGACCACCCGTGAATCCTGGTTAAGCGAATGAAGGGCTCCATCCACAAGTCCCACATGCCTAGCGGAATCGCTCTGTTTTAGCTCCTCCTTCAATGTCTCCAGCTTCTTCTGCAAAAGCCTGATGAGGGGAATGACCTGACTCAGGCTGGCAGTGTCTGAACTGACTTCACGTGTGGCAAGTTCAAAAGGTTTGCAGAACCTTGCACAACGTTGAAATCATTCTCCACTGCACTTGAGTCAGGTGCATTCCACCTCCTTTGCCTATATCGTGGCCAGATGTATAGGCTTGAATGGCCTTTTGCTGCTCCTCCATCCTCTGAAGCATATAGAGGGTTGAATTCCACCTCATTACCACCTCTTGCTTCAGATGATGGCAGGGCAGGTTCAGGTGTTTTTGGTGGTGCTCCAGTCTTCTGTACGCGGTGCCTGTACGCCGAAAGTGGCCCGCAATTCTTCTGGCCACCGACAGCATCTCTTGCACGCCCCTGTCGTTTTTTAAATAATTCTGCACCACCAAATTCAAGGTATGTGCAAAACATGGGACGTGCTGGAATTTGCCCAGATGTAATGCACGCACAATATTGCTGGCGTTGTCCGATGCCACAAATCCCCAGGAGAGTCCAATTGGGCTAAGCCATTCTGCGATGATCATCCTCAGTTGCCGTAAGAGGTTTTCAGCTGTGTGTGTATTCTGGAAAGCGGTGATACAAAGCGTAGCCTGCCTAGGAACGAGTTGGCGTTTGCGAGATGCTGCTACTGGTGCCGCCGCTGCTGTTCTTGCAGCGGGAGGCAATACATCTACCCAGTGGGCTGTCACAGTCATGTAGTCCTGAGTCTGCCCTGCTCCACTTGTCCGCATGTCCGTGGTTAAGTGGACATTGGGTACAACTGCATTTTTTAGGACACTGGTGACTCTTTTTCTGAGGTCTGTGTACATTTTCGGTATCGCCTGCCTAGAGAAATGGAACCTAGATGGTATTTGGTACCGGGGACACAGTACCTCAATCAAGTCTCTAGTTGGCTCTGAATTAACGATGGATACCGGAACCACGTTTCTCACCGCCCAGGCTGCCAAGGCCTCAGTTATCCGCTTTGCAGCAGGATGACTGCTGTGATATTTCATCTTCCTCGCAAAGGACTGTTGGACAGTCAATTGCTTACTGGAAGTAGTACAAGTGGTCTTCTGACTTCCCCTCTGGGATGACGATCGACTCCCAGCAGCAACAACAGCAGCGCCAGCAGCAGTAGGCGTTACACTCAAGGATGCATCGGAGGAATCCTAGGCAGGAGAGGACTCGTCAGACTTGCCAGTGACATGGCCTGCAGGACTTTTGGCTTTCCTGGGTAAGGAGGAAATTGACACTGAGGGAGTTGGTGGTGTGGTTTGCAGGAGCTTGGTTACAAGAGGAAGGGATTTAGTGGTCAGTGGACTGCTTCCGCTGTCACCCAAAGTTTTTGAACTTGTCACTGACTTATGATGAATGCGCTGCAGGTGACGTATAAGGGAGGATGTTCCGAGGTGGTTAACGTCCTTACCCCTACTTATTACAGCTTGACAAAGGCAACACACGGCTTGACACCTGCTGTCCGCATTTGTGTTGAAATAATTCCACACCGAAGAGCTGATTTTTTTTGTATTTTGACCAGGAATGTCAATGGCCATATTCCTCCCATGGACAACAGGTGTCTCCCCGGGTGCCTGACTTAAACAAACCACCTCACCATCAGAATCCTCCTTGTCAATTTCCTCCCCAGCGCCAGCAACACCCATATCCTCATCCTGGTGTACTTCAACAGTGACATCTTCAATTTGACTATCAGGAACTGGACTGCGGGTGCTCCTTCCAGCACTTGCAGGGGGCGTGCAAATGGTGGAAGGCGCAAGCTCTTCCCATCCAGTGTTGGGAAGGTCAGGCATCGCAACCGACACAATTGGACTCTCCTTGGGGATTTGTGATTTCGAAGAACGCACAGTTCTTTGCTGTGCTTTTGCCAGCTTAAGTCTTTTCATTTTTCTAGCGAGAGGCTGAGTGCTTTCATCCTCATGTGAAGCTGAACCACTAGCCATGAACATAGGCCAGGGCCTCAGCCGTTCCTTGCCACTCCGTGTCGTAAATGGCATATTGGCAAGTTTACGCTTCTCCTCAGACGCTTTGAATTTTGATTTTTGGGTAATTTTTTTACTGATCTTTTGTGTTTTGGATTTTACATGCTCTGTACTATGACATTGGGCATCAGCCTTGGCAGACGACGTTGATGGCATTTCATCGTCTCGGCCATGACTAGTGGCAGCAGCTTCAGCACGAGGTGGAAGTGGATCTTGATCTTTCCCTATTTTTTTAACCTCCACATTTTCGTTCTCCATATTGGCCTACCGTACTGCTATATACAGTATAATGGACCTGGTGGACACTGTCAGCAGACTGCGTTTATAGTATAAAAAAAAAAAGACACCACAGGTATACAGTGTAGATGGATGGATAGTATACTTTATGTATGACGACGAGTGACTGAAGACACAGAGGTAGGTACAGCAGTGGCCTACCGTACTGCTATATACAGTATAATGGACCTGGTGGATACTGTCAGCAGACTGCATTTATAGTATAAAGAAAAAAAGACACCACAGGTATACAATGTAGATGGATGGATAGTATACTTTATGTATGACGACGAGTGACTGAAGACACAGAGGTAGGCACAGCAGTGGCCTACCATACTGCTATATACAGTATAATGGACCTGGTGGACACTGTCAGCAGACTGCGTTTGTAGTATAAAGAAAAAAAGACACCACAGGTATACAATGTAGATGGATGGATAGTATACTTTATATATGACGACGAGTGACTGAAGACACAGAGGTAGGTACAGCAGTGGCCTACCGTACTGCTATATACAGTATAATGGACCTGGTGGACACTGTCAGCAGACTGCGTTTATAGCATAAAGAAAAAAAGACACCACAGGTATACAATGTAGATGGATGGATAGTATACTTTATGTATGACGACGAGTGACTGAAGACACAGAGGTAGGTACAGCAGTGGCCTACCGTACTGTCTGCTATATACAGTATAATGGACCTGGTGGACACTGTCAGCAGACTGCGTTTATAGCATAAAGAAAAAAAGACACCACAGGTATACAATGTAGATGGATGGATAGTATACTTTATGTATGACGACGAGTGACTGAAGACACAGAGGTAGGTACAGCAGTGGCCTACCGTACTGCTATATACAGTATAATGGACCTGGTGGACACTGTCAGCAGACTGCATTTATAGTATAAAGAAAAAAAGACACCACAGGTATACAATGTAGATGGATGGATAGTATACTTTATGTATGACGACGAGTGACTGAAGACACAGAGGTAGGTACAGCAGTGGCCTACCGTACTATCTGCTATATACAGTATAATGGACCTGGTGGACACTGTCAGCAGACTGCGTTTATAGTATAAAGAAAAAAAGACACCACAGGTATACAATGTAGATGGATGGATAGTATACTTTATGTATGACGACGAGTGACTGAAGACACAGAGGTAGGTACAGCAGTGGCCTACCGTACTGCTATATACAGTATAATGGACCTGGTGGACACTGTCAGCAGACTGCGTTTATACTTATAGTATAAAGAAAAAAAGGCACCACAGGAGTGTTTTTCAGGCAGACAAACGTATACTGGTGGTCACTGTCAGCAAAACTGTGCACTGTACTCCTGCTATAGCTGCTCCCCAGTCTCCCCCACAATTAAGCAGTGTGAGCACTCAGCACAGTCAGATATATCATGCAGCACACTGAGGCTGAGCACAGATATGGTATGGAGCGTTTTTTTCAGGCAGAGAACGGATAAAAAAAAACTAGCAAAACTCTGCACTGTACTCCTCCTGAGTCCTAACAGCTGCTCCCCAATCCTCCCCACAATAAGCTAAGCAGTAGCAATCAGATCAACTAACTACTATAACTATATAAATGGAGAGGACGCCAGCCACGTCCTCTCCCTATCAATCTCAATGCACGTGTGAAAATGGCGGCGACGCGCGGCTGCTTATATAGAATCCGAATCTCGCGAGAATCCGACAGCGGGATGATGACGTTCGGGGCGCGCTCGGTTTACCCGAGCCACACGGGAGAATCCGAGTACGGCTCGGACCCGTGTAAAAAGGTTGATATTCGGGGGGGGGTTCGGCTTCCGAGAAACCGAACCCGCTCATCACTAATATTTTTTATATATATATATATATGTATATATACCGTATATACGCGAGTATAAGCCGAGTTTTTCAGCACATTTTTTGTGCTGAAAAAGCTCCCCCTCGGCTTATACTCGAGTGATGCTCCCGGAGTCCTGTGCAGGAGCAGAGCGCAGGGAGCAGCCATGAGGGAAGGAGGAGGAGGAGGGAGGGGGACTCGGGAGCCGCAGCAGTGCACTGTAATTGGTGCATCTACCAGTGACGCTGCTGCAGCCATCCTTCTCCCTCTCCATGCTCGCTGAAGCACCGCTGTGCCGCCCGCCTCCTCAGCAGCTGCGTTCTGTCCCAAGGCCGGCCACCGCTGCCCGCACCGCCTGCCGCTGCCTGCACTCCCGTGCCCCGTCATTGATGGTGAGTAGAGACAGGCTACGAGGGGGGGGGGGAGCGCGGGTGTGTCGGGGGGGGGGGGTAGTTGGGGGCTGGGCATATCTGGCACTATGAGGGCATACGGTATCTGGCACTGTGGGGGCATATGTAGCACTGTGGGGGCATATCTGGCACTATGAGGGCATATGTGGCACTGTGGGGGATTATCTGGCAGTTTGAGGGCATATGTGGCACTGTGGGGGCATATCTGGCACTGTGGGGGCATATTTGGCACTATGAGGGCATATATGGCACTGTGGGGGATTATCTGGCAGTATGAGGGAATATGTGTATCTGGCAATGTGGGGGCATATCTGGCACTATGAGGGCAAATATCTGGCACCATGGGGGCATATTTAGCACTGTGGGGGCATATCTGGCACTGGGGGGCATATCTGGCAGTATGAGGGCTGTGTACGGCTATAGCTGCATTTCCCACCCTAGGCTTATACTCGAGTCAATAAGTTTTCCCAGTTTTTTTGGGGACAATTAGGTGCCTCGGCTTATATTCAGGTCGACTTATACTCGAGTATATACGGTATATATATATATATATATATATATATATATTTATTATGGTGCAAAAGTTTTAGGCAGGTGTGGAAAAAATGCTGTACAGTGAAAATGCATTCAAAAATAGAAGTGTTAATAGTTTATTTTTATCAACTAACAAAATGCAACGTACATGAACAGAGGAGAAATCTAAATCAAATCAATATTTGGTGTGACCACCCTTTCCTTTCAAAACCGCATCAATTCTTCTTGCCAGTGGTGAATTTCCCATTAGGCTTTGGGGCGGCACTTGTTGGAGGGCGGTACTTGGATGCTTGTGTTGGTACTGTCAGCCTAAAATGTACCAGTATCTGCAAAAAATTTCCACTGTACCATATACCAACTTTAATGGAGTGTAAACAGGCAGAACATGCAGACACTGCCCCTGTAAGCTGTCCTACTTAGTAAATATGTATACATACAGTAATTAAAAATAAAAAAAATGCCATTGAAGGTGGATTTTTTGGTAATTAATCTATTAAATTGTTAATCATCAAATGGGGGCTTATAATAACCAATCAATAAAAATAACAAAAATTAGATGCGGGGATTACTGTTGTGCCTAGGGGTGCCTTCACCCCTAAATATGCCCCTGCTTCTTGCACACAGTTTTTGAAGGAACTTGGCAGGGAGATTGTTCCAAACATCTTGGAGAACTAACCACAGATCTTCTGTAGATGCAGGGCTGTTTCTAGCCAATTTGGCTCCCAGTGCGAGATTTAAAAATGCGCCCCCCATGACATAAAAAAATGTGCCCCCCCCCCACACACACACCTAGATAAAAAAAAAAAACTTGCGCGCGCACTCGGCAAGGGGTGTGGCCTCATTTAAATGGGCATGGCCTCGTCTGAAAAGACTACCTCACAATCCAGTTTTTGACCCTGCTCCAACAGATCACGACCACCACAGGAAAAAAAAATTCTACCATATTATGCCACACACCGCAATGCCCTTGATACATTAAATCCCCACACTATGCCAAGCAAGAGTCCCCATTTCACACATTACGGCAGGTATCCCCATTTTACACATTGAGAGAGAGAGAATACTTACAGAGGCGATTACCGCTCTTCGGCCCGCCTCACCAGTCGCTCCTCGCGCCGGCCTTTCCCGCTTCCTAAATTGGATCCCCCTCTGTACTGTGACGTAACGACGCAACCTCGTCATTCCGTGAAACTCCGCCCCCCAAGCGTGTTACTCGGGGAGAAATAGGAGGGGGAAGCAGGGAGCCACAGTTAGTGCCGCGGCGGGCGCCCAGTGCGGTTGCACTGCTCGCCTGCCCCAAGAAACGGCCCTGTGTAGATGTAGGCTTGCTCAAATCCTTCTGTCTCTTCATGTAATCCAAGACAGAGTTGATGATGTTGAGATCAGGGCTCTGTAGGGGCTATATCATTACTTCCAGGATTCCTTGTTCTTCTTTCTGCTGAAGATTGTTCTCAGTGACACTGGCTGTTTGTTTTGAGTCGTTGTCATGCTGCAGAATAAATTAAGAGACAATCAAACGCCTCCCTGATGGTAGTGCATGATGGATAAGCACCTGCCTGTATTTCTCAGCATTGAAACACAATGAAACAAGCAACGTTGAGGACCGTAGACACAGTGGTCGGCCAAGGAAACTTAGTGCATCAGATGAAAGACAGATCATGCTTACTTCCCTTCAAAATTGGAAGATGTCCAGAGATGTCCAGAGAGTGCTACTGCCCTCTCCTTTTTTTGAAAGCTGATTGGCCTTAGACCTCACAGGAAGATTTCTGGGCTTGATGGCACTGGACAACCTTAAGAGGAAGAAGCCAGCCCTTACTCATAGGTGGTCACCCCTATAGCAGGTATCGATCCACCGTATTGTATGTGCATGCAGAACAACCTGATGCATTCCTCCCTATCCTTCTAGTTTCTTTTTGTGTGCAGCCTCTCTTCTCTCCATGCTCATTGACAAATATAGAAGATTTCCATATTTACTTTTCCAAAAGAGGTAACCAACATTCCAGTATCCAGACAATCAGTGACTAAGTTTAAAAGACCAGCAGCAGAAACACCAGGTAGAAGAGAGTCATTCAATCTGTCAACTCTCCTGATTTTGGGGAACTGTCATGGCCAGTCAGGACTTTGTCTTTGGCTGATTTAGCACTGTCTATAACAACAGCCACACCCCAGTGGCATATTTATAATAGGTGCAGTGTATGCGGTGCACACAGTCCCCTGGGTCCAAGGGGGCCCACACTGCACATTCTGCAGCCATATTTAGTTATACTTACATCTCAGCATCTATGCAGAGCGGCAGAAATCGTAGGGAAAATGGCATGGTGACCATTTTCCCAGTGATTTGTCCATGCGCAGTAGAGAAGTTCCAGGAACAAGGCATGGTTTCCATGTTGCTGAGACCTGTAGACTCTTGGGCCCTCTCCACTCTTAAACCTCCTCTTCCACACCCACTGCATGCTATGGCATACACACCTGTGGCACATTGCTACAATTTATTCGTACCTATAACTCAAGGCCACTTTGCAATATTTTTCAGGGCTACAATCTGCCTTTCCATGTGGGAGCTGTCAGGATCCCGGAGGTTGGGATGGTCAAAATCCTGTCATCTTAATCCTGACACAGATCCCTGAGGTTTGGGTTAGCCACTAGAGGGAGGGTTAGGGTTAGGCTGTGGTAAGGAAAGTTAGGGTTAAGCTGTGGAGGGGAGGGTTAGGGTAGGGATAAAATGCTTACCTGGAAGCCATCAACATTAGCATCAGGTTTACAGTGTCAGGATTCTGGCCATCGAGATCCCTTCCTCAGGCATTTCATACCCATTCCCTCCATGTTACTTTATGATTAATAATTAATCAATCATGCACATATGACATCATCCCAAATATCACTGGGAACATGGGGTCAAAAAGGAGGATGGTACCACTTACCAGTGCCATGTAAGATACTATTTGCCCACCCCATAAAATCTGTCAACCCCACCACATGCAGTGCATGGGACTGCACGTAAAAGGTTAATAGGGTGGTGTATACATGACCGGCAGTTAGGAGACCACCGGTTAGCATACTGATGCCAGTATTCCGGAAGCAGAATGCCGGTGTGGGGGAGGGGCAGGCGCAACAAGCCCCTTGCAGTCGCCACAGGTTCTATTCCCACTCTATGGGTATCGTGGACATCCACAAGTTGGAATAGTCCCTGTTGGTTGGCATTTCGACCATCGGGATTGTGAATGGGCAGGATGTAGGGGGAGGTATTGTGACCTGTCAGTCTCTCATACTGTTATTTGTATGTATAGCCATGTCCATGATTATCCCGTGCCCCCCATAAAGTACCTGGGCCCAGCAAACTTCTATACGGCTCTGAGCAGTGGCTTTGTGCAGTGTGTGGGGTCAGGGCCAAGATGATGTATTTCAATGGGAAGAGGGCAGGATTTACAAAAATGGTCTCTCCTGTGGGAGAACTGTGTGAAATTTGGGAGTCTGTTGGACAATCCAGGAGAGTTGGCAAGTATGATGATATTATGCAGCCAACGAATCCTCTGCTTCCCCCATCTCAGTATAACAATAAGATGATTACGACTGTACATTAACCACCACAAACCCACTTAAATAATCTTGCCCAAGCAATAATTAACAGTAACCCCTTGATAGACATGGAGAAAATACCTGTGTTTCAGGCCAAAATAGGCTTTATCCCTTTAATAAATTAACCCCATGCCTCATAGATTATTATAAGTAGATGCATATTTATTTTATAGCATAACTGTTGGTGTTTGAACACATTACAGTACAGTGTCATCTACAGTACAGGGACATTTTAAACAATGAAACAAACAACTGCACAATATGATGTAACTCTGGGGCAACCTGCTCGCACTGAGATCCCGACGCCCTTGTCCCTACTCTCTGGCCTTTATGGCTCGGATTTACACATTCCAATACGTGGATGATTTTTATACATTTAATGCTCTAGTTGAAAAGATGCACTCACTTTAGCACATTTATCATATGTGATTTTATCTAAGTAGCTTATCAATAAAGGAAATAAAATGACTACTCCATCCATTTTAACCCCATTTGAAAGCCTTAAACCCACAGGCATATTAATAATAATTGGTGTAATTAATTATGGCGGGAAAAAATGCATCAACCACAATTTTTTTCATAGATGATGTCATTGGACTTAAGCAGAATACATTCAGAAGGGATAAATGAAATGACTCAGAGTGAATTAATGTATTTGCATATTAAATATGGGATTTGATTTTCATTGTTTTAGCATAATAACATATGATTTACATCCCCTCTGCCATGATGTACACATTATCACCGGCACTACCACCATAGGGCTCCCCATCCTTAACTGCATTCCTTTGGTATTAAAGAATAGGAAATAATTTGGCCACGGTAAAAATGTTTAATATATGCCTACTTAATATGCATATGCATGAATGGCCATACCATGGTCAAAATATTGCTATTATAAGAATAAATAATCATTGATGGGCTAAGTGAACAGTAATTTAAAATGTGAATATATACATTACCTACTATAACAAACAACCCACATACTTGCCATAAACCAATATAACCATTCATCAACAATACATGCACCTGCACATTGCTGCCTGTTGGGAAAAAATAATGAAAATCTATCTCTTTGAGGTCCATGTAGCTACCCTGATAAAGTTCTTACCAACCAAGGCCCTGCGTTCGAGTTGTTTCAAGAACTCTGTTCTCTCTATGGTTGCAAGAAACTGTGGACTACGGCCTATTACCCGCAGGGGAATGGTCTATGTGAGAGAGCCAACCAGACTGTAATTGGAATGCTCCAAAGTCTTTCAGCAGAGAAGCGTACCCAGTGGCCTAACCTCCTTCCGGAACTGACCTACCTTTATAATAATACAGAACACTGCTCCACGGAATTCAATCTGTTCTACTTAATGTTCAGGAGACAGGGCAAACTCCCAAATGATTTAGAGCTGATGCCAATGGTGGAGGAGCCTGACACCATGCGGACTGACTGGGTGGAAGAACATCAGTACCGGATAGAAACTGCTCGGCAACTGGTGGAACAATGGATGGAAACGGTGCATCTCTGTCAGGAGAAAAACTACAATTTGGATGCCCGGCCAATGCCTCACAAGATCGGAGATAAAGTTTGGAAAAGGAAAAATCACAGATTAAGCAAACTGGATGCCATGTGGGAAGATGTTCCCAATGTTATTGTCCGAGTTCCAGCTGATGGACTTTATACTTACCAAATCCAGAGACCCAATGGACATTTGAGTACCGTTCCCCGTGACAGGTGAAGGTCTGCACCGTTGAAGTCCCGGCAGTAGAGAAAGACTCACCTCTGGCAGAAGGGTGGGAAACCCCAGGGGGCATTCCATTCCATGACCCCATAGAGCTCTTACAATTTATGGGTAGCACAACTCCGAGCTCAATGAAACCGGTAGCCCCAAGACCCAGGGAAGAGATATCTATTGAATGTGATAACATACTTTGTATTGAACCCGATCCGGCTGAAGCGGCACTAACCCCAGTTCCTAAGAGGCCAGACTGCAGTACAAGAGGTACGCTACCTCTAAGGTACTGCGATTATGATGTTATAATACAGTATGCCTCTTTAACTGCTGCTTCTATATATACAGTATTTGCTGGCGTATAAGACTACTTTTTTGCCCTGAAAAACATGCGTCCAAGTGGGGGGGTCGTCTTATACGCCAGTGGCCTCCCGATGCCCGCCCACCTCATTCTACATACCATCCAGTATCGCGCGGTATCCAGTGCGGCCGCGGCGGGTCACTAGTGCCAATTACAGGGAGATGCAGGGACTGGCCGGAGGCGCTGCAGTCGCGTTGTGGCCGTACAATGGTGACAATGACAAGTACTGTAATGGCACTCATGTGAAACCGGTAACAATAAATGCACACAGGGGTATACTTTTATACATTTTACAACTTTCTCCTCGCCCCCTCCCCCCTTCTTATGCATACCTTGATAAATACTCCCTATCCAAATCTCTTATCAGGTCATAATATACAGTATGTCACAAATCTGATGTTCTTTTACGTTTTATTTGGTGTGTGGAAGGGGGTAGTCTTATACGGCGAGTATATAACAAACTCTATATTTTGAGTGGAAATGTTGGGGGTCGTCTTATACGCCCAGTCATCTTATACGCCGGCAAATACGGTACATACTTATTAAACTGTATATAATGTAATGTGTATGTGGTTATTTTGAGTATTTTCCTTGTGCTCACGATTATTCGGCCACCTCAGAAACTTGAGTTAGGATTTGCAGAACTGTGGCTCAGAACTCTTGATTGTGGCAACTTGCATGATGACACGCATGCTTTTAGTGGAGGAACATGTGACACTCTGAACTGGACCCCCTTTATTTGTACTACAAAGGGTATGCATTGCAGGCAACTGTCGGACTGGATAAGACATGAGTAAGGTCCCCTAATTTTCCTCTTGCTGAGCTTCGAGTACTACCAATACTGTTAAGGCTGAAGGGGTTAACACTTCCTTCTGCTGTTGCCTGGGAGACACCAGCAGGACCAGTGAGCAGACAGGCACTAGGACCCTTGGACTTACTTATAATGGAGGAGGGAGTGAGAAGGCTGATGGAGTTTTGATTGGCTGTGGCAGAGCAGGAAAAAGAGGAGGTGGGATTCACACCAGTGTGTGTGAGAGGAGACACGCTGTGGAGAGTGGAGCTACCATCGAGGAGACCGCTGTGAGGAGACACACTGTGGAGAGCGGAGCTGCCGCTGAGGAGTCTGCTGTGAGAGCCGCCAGCCGCTGCAGTGACACCAGCCTGCCCAGTACTGAGAGAAGCTGCTGGGAAAAGTCTCAGGTGATAGATGGGAGTGGGTGAGGCTGCTGAAAGCAGGTACCTACCTCTGACGCATAGATACTCCATTTAATGCCCTCAGATAGAAACCCAGAGTCACCCAGCTCTGCATACACAGCTGAATAGGGGGCAGATGAGAGTGAGAGAGAGAGAGAGAGAGAGAGAGAGAGAGAGAGAGAGAGAGAGAGAGATGCTCTTCCTTTTACTTGGCAGACACAGCTATTAAGAGTACTGGACAGTATCAAATATTATACCTTTCAACAGGGGAGCCCACTTAGTGCCCAACACAAACCCTTTTGGTTATAATTTACCTCAGGAAAGGCGGGCATCAGATAGCACAAGAAACTCTAAAGTGACTCAGTGACATTAACCCACGACAGTGTGTCAGGCAAGTGAAGACACTCTGTGTACTTCAGACCCTCCACAGCTCATCTCTGTCAGTTTTATTTACACCTTGCCTGCCATCTGCTTGCACCTTGCATGTAACACTGAACTGTACTGCTAGCACAACCTAGTCACCTGAAATAATATAATTTGCATCTGCCAGCTGTGCTTAAAATCTTATGGCTTTGACTGAAAACTGATCTTTAGTTGCAATCTCATTGAACTCTGCTGCTTATATGCTAATGCCTCATCCGTTATATTTATCACCATATGCACGTACCCTTGCTGACTGAGCTGTGTTCTGAGTTTTCATGCCATCCTTCATCCCCTCAGAACGGCTTGGTATGAACTGTATACCTAATGCTTGCTTTAACTTAGAAGCAGATTAAAGTAACACCGGAGATTTTCCCGCCACTGAGTTTACATGTTGTAGTATTAGACAATGTACAAAATGCAGATATGCGCACCCTGGGATGTTGCAGGATAATTATGTGTTCTGTGGAGAACGTTCAATGTTCAGATGTTCAAATCCTTCCCTTTTGAATTAGAACAGAATTCCTCCTTTTTCCCTCAAAAAAACAGAAGTAAGGGAATGTATAGTGAAGTACAGTTTTATTAGGAGTGTAAATAACATAAACAAATAAAAGTAATAATTCCACCAACTTATAGTGGGGCAAATATGCGTACCAGAATATGTGGGGTCCCCAACAAAGGTTACCCTATAGCACTTGTGAGGTGTTAAACAGATACCTCCCGGGATCTCAGTACTGTTCCTCAAGACACCTTGAGAAAGGCTCCCAGAGAGCAGAAACGCGTTGGTGCTGTGGGACAGACTGCGATTGATCCAGTAAGAGGGGGAGTACCCAGGAATACCACGGCTAGAGGAGAAACAGTACTGAGACTTTCATTTCTCATTATTTTTTTGCCTCAACACCCTACCCCTTTAATATTTAATACATTTTTGTAACCAAGTGACCACCACCCCCTGCTTTCACTTACTGTACATGCTTGCCGCTCCTTAGACAGAGCAGTGCTCAGTTCTGTTTCAGTGGTAGAGTCCAGCTGCAACAGCTAGCTGGCCTGCTATCAGCTGCTGAGTGCTGATGTTACTTTGCTGAAGTTCCTACTTGCTGCACTCTTCTTGGGAGATGAGACGTCATGACTTCTCATCTCCCAGCTCAATGTCACTAGCAACCCAATAGAGAAGGTAGAGGGTATGAGGAGACAGCCTTGCCAGGTGCATCGCACATATAGTAATCAGGGGCTGGTGCCCAGCATTTTGTTTCCACTATGGGAGTCTGACGTGCAGCCCCTCGAGAATCATGATTGCACCAGCTGATGTGTCCTCACTAGAGGCAAGCTGCAGTACATGGAGGCTCCACAGGCTGCATGTGTTTAAAGTCTGTCCGAATCTGGTGGCTGACCGGCCCCAAATGCTTAAGAGTGTGTAGGCCTAGGGGGCAGGATGAGCCCAGCCCACCCTCTATAGGGTGACGGTCCTTGTGATGTCAGTCACTGGCGGACTCTGCAGCAAGTGTACGGACGGTTGGCTGACAACTGTACACACAGCTTGATGCGCCTATGTATCTGTAGATATATCAGCCATTGGCTCTGCTGCACGGCCGTCACGATATGTCTGGGAATTACTTTGTTCACAGACATATCACTTATACACACACCCACTGACGCGCCCATAATATATCAACCATTCAGTTGTACCCAGCTTCAGTTAAATAGAAAATGGAGAATTAATTACTGTATGTAATGAGGGCTAAACATTAAACAATATATACAATAGGATATCTGCTAGACAAAACTAAATCATTAGTGCTTATCTAATGGAGATAGGCTCCAAAATACACTGCTGCAACTGGAAACTGAAAACACTGCTGCAACTGGACCAAAAAATAATATTGTATAGGTTAGTCACAAAAACACTGGTGGACAGAAGTACAGTCATAAGGATTCTGAACACTCACAAGACTGTTGGCTGGTACCCTTATTGGTGCTACATGTGAAGGAGGTAAGAATTAACCAGCAAGAGTGCCCGCTGATTGCAGTATGACAAAAGCAGAAGATAATCGTTAAAAAAAAATTAGTGATGAGCGGGTTCGGTTCCTCGGAATCCGAACCCCCCCGAACTTCACCCTTTTTACACGGGTCCGAGGCAGACTCGGATACTCCAGTATTGCTCGGTTAACCCGAGCGCGCCCGAACGTCATCATCCCACTGTCGGATTCTCGCGAGATTCGGATTCTATATAAGGAGCCGCGCGTTGCTGCCATTTTTCACTCGTGCATTGGAAATGATAGTGAGAGGACGTGGCTGGCGTCCTCTCACTTTGTTTCAGGGGGCTGCAGTGCAAATATCTTTATTCTGGGGACCAGCAGTATTATATAGGAGGAGTACAGTGCAAAGTTTTGCTGACCAGTGACCACCAGTATACGTTGTCTGCCTGAAAAACGCTCCATATCTGTGCTCATTGTGCTGCATATATCTGTGCTCACACTGCTTTATTGTGGGGACTGGGGACCAGCAGTATTATATAGGAGGAGTACAGTGCAGAGTTTTGCTGACCAGTTACCACCAGTATTATACGTTCTCTGCCTGAAAAACGCTCCATATCTGTGCTCAGTGTGCTGCACATATCTGTGTTCACACTGCTTTATTGAGGGGACTGGGGACCAGCAGTATTATATAGGAGGAGTACAGTGCAGAGTTTTGCTGACCAGTGACCACCAGTATTATACGTTCTCTGCCTGAAAAACGCTCCATATCTGTGCTGCATTGTAGTATATAATAGGAGTACAGTGCATAATTTTGCTGACCATCAGTATATAATATACGGTACGGTACAGAAGGCCACTGCTCTACCTACCTCTGTGTCTTTAAGTATACTATCCATCCATACCTGTGGTGCATTTCAGTTTTGCACAGTTTGCTGACCACCAGTATATAATATATAGCAGTAGGGTACAGTAGGCCACTGCTCTACCTACCTCTGTGTCGTCAAGTATACTATCCATCCATACCTGTGGTGCATTTCAGTTTTGCACAGTTTGCTGACCACCAGTATATAATATATAGCAGTATGGTACAGTAGGCCACTGCTCTACCTACCTCTGTGTCGTCAAGTATACTATCCATCCATACCTGTGGTGCATTTCAGTTGTGCGCAGCATATATAGTAGGAGGCCATTGGTATTGATACTGGCATATAATTCCTCACATTAAAAATGGAGAACGAAAATGGGGAGGGTAAAATAGGGAAAGATCAAGATCCACTTCCACCTCGTGCTGAAGCTGCTGCCACTAGTCATGGCCGAGACGATGAAATGCCATCAACGTCGTCTGCCAAGGCCGATGCCCAATGTCAAAGTAGAGAGCATGTAAAATCCAAAAAACAAAAGTTCAGTAAAATGACCCAAAAATCTAAATTAAAAGCGTCTGAGGAGAAGCGTAAACTTGCCAATATGCCATTTACGACACGGAGTGGCAAGGAACGGCTGAGGCCCTGGCCTATGTTCATGGCTAGTGGTTCAGCTTCACATGAGGATGGAAGCACTCATCCTCTTGCTAGAAAAATGAAAAGACTTAAGCTGGCAAAAGCACAGCAAAGAACTGTGCGTTCTTCTAAATCACAAATCCCCAAGGAGAGTCCAATTGTGTCGGCTGCGATGCCTGACCTTCCCAACACTGGACGGGAAGAGGTGGCGCCTTCCACCATTTGCACGCCCCCTGCAAGTGCTGGAAGGAGCACCCGCAGTCCAGTTCCTGATAGTCAAATTGAAGCTGTCACTGTTGAAGTACACCAGGATGAGGATATGGGTGTTGCTGGCGCTGAGGAGGAAATTGACAAGGAGGATTCTGATGGTGAGGTGGTTTGTTTAAGTCAGGCACCCGGGGAGACACCTGTTGTCCGTGGGACGAATATGGCCATTGACATGCCTGGTCAAATTACAAAAAAAAATCACCTGTTCGGTGTGGAATTATTTTAACACAAATGCGGACAACAGGTGTTAAGCCGTGTGTTGCCTTTGTCAAGATGTAATAAGTAGGGGTAAGGACGTTAACCACCTTGGAACATCCTCCCTTATACGTCACCTGCAGCGCATTCATCATAAATCAGTGACAAGTTCAAAAACTTTGGATGACAGCGGAAGCAGTCCACTGACCACTAAATCCCTTCCTCTTGTAACCAAGGTCCTGCAAACCACACCACCAACTCCCTCAGTGTCAATTTCCTCCTTACACAGGAAAGCCAATAGTCCTGCAGGCCATGTCACTGGCAAGTCTGACGAGTCCTCTCCTGCCTGGGATTCCTCCGATGCATCCTTGAGTGTAACGCCTACTGCTGCTGGCGCTGCTGTTGTTGCTGCTGGGAGTCGATCGTCATCCCAGAGGGGAAGTCGGAAGACCACTTGTACTACTTCCAGTAAGCAATTGACTGTCCAACAGTCCTTTGCGAGGAAGATGAAATATCACAGTAGTCATCCTGCTGCAAAGCGGATAACTCAGGCCTTGGCAGCCTGGGCGGTGAGAAGCGTGTTTCCGTTATCAACCGTTAATTCACAGGCAACTACAGACTTGATTGAGGTACTGTGTCCCCGGTACCAAATACCATCTAGGTTCCATTTCTCTAGGCAGGCGATACCGAAAATGTACACAGACCTCAGAAAAAGAGTCACCAGTGTCCTAAAAAATGCAGTTGTACCCAATGTCCACTTAACCACGGACATGTGGACAAGTGGAGCAGGGCAGACTCAGGACTATATGACTGTGACAGCCCACTGGGTAGATATATTGCCTCCCGCAGCAAGAACAGCAGCGGTGGCACCAGTAGCAGCATCTCGCAAATGCCAACTCGTTCCTAGGCAGGCTACGCTTTGTATCACCGCTTTCCAGAAGAGGCACACAGCTGACAACCTCTTACGGAAACTGAGGAACATCATCGCAGAATGGCTTACCCCAAATGGACTCTCCTGGGGATTTGTGACATCGGACAACGCCAGCAATATTGTGCATGCATTACATCTGGGCAAATTCCAGCACGTCCCATGTTTTGCACATACATTGAATTTGGTGGTGCAGAATTATTTAAAAAACGACAGGGGCGTGCAAGAGATGCTGTCGGTGGCCCGAAGAATTGCGGGCCACTTTCGGCATTCAGCCACCGCGTGCCGACGACTGGAGCACCAGCAAACAGTCCTGAATCTGCCCAGTCATCATCTGAAGCAAGAGGTGGTAACGAGGTGGATTTCAACCCTCTTTATGCTTCAGAGGATGGAGGAGCAGCAAAAGGCCATTCAAGCCTATACATCTGCCTACGATATAGGCAAAGGAGGGGGAATGCACCTGACTCAAGCGCAGTGGAGAATGATTTCAACGTTGTGCAAGGTTCTGCAACCCTTTGAACTTGCCACACGTGAAGTCAGTTCAGACACTGCTAGCCTGAGTCAGGTCATTCCCCTCATCAGGCTTTTGCAGAAGAAGCTGGAGACATTGAAGGAGGAGCAAAAACAGAGCGATTCCGCTAGGCATGTGGGACTTGTGGATGGAGCCCTTAATTCGCTTAACCAGGATTCACGGGTGGTCAATCTGTTGAAATCAGAGCACTACATTTTGGCCACCGTGCTCGATCCTAGATTTATAACATACGTTGTATCTCTCTTTCTGGCAGACACAAGTCTGCAGAGGTTCTAAGACCTGCTGGTGAGAAAATTGTCAAGTCAAGCGGAACGTGACCCGTCAACAGCTGCTCCTTCACATTCTCCCGCAACTGGGGGTGCGAGGAAAAGGCTAAGAATTCCGAGCCCACCCGCTGGCGGTGATGCAGGGCAGTCTGGAGCGAGTGCTGACATCTGGTCCGGACTGAAGGACCTGCCAACGATTACTGACATGTCGTCTACTGTCACTGCATATGATTCTCTCACCATTGAAAGAATGGTGGAGGATTATATGAGTGACCGCATCCAAGTAGGCACGTCAGACAGTCCGTACGTATGCTGGCAGGAAAAAGAGGCAATTTGGAGGCCCTTGCAGAAACTGGCTTTATTTTACCTAAGTTGCCCCCCCTCCAGTGTGTACTCCGAACGAGTGTTTAGTGCAGTCGCTCACCTTATCAGCAATCGGCGTACGAGGTTACTTCCAGAAAATGTGGAGAAGATGATGTTCATCAAAATGAATTATAATCAATTCCTCCGTGGAGACATTCACCAGCAATTGCCTCCAGAAAGTACACAGGGACCTGAGATGGTGGATTCCAGTGGGGACGAATTAATAATCTGTGAGGAGGGGGATGCACACAGTGAAAGGGGTGAGGAATCGGACGATGAGGAGGAGGTGGACATCTTGCCTCTGTAGAGCCAGTTTGTGCAAGGAGAGATTGATTGATTGCTTCTTATTTGGTGAGGTCCCAAACCAACCAGTCATTTCAGTCACAGTAGTGTGGCAGACCCTGTCGCTGAAATGATGGGTTTGTTAAAGTGTGCATGTCCTGTTTATACAACATAAGGGTGGGTGGGAGGGCCCAAGGACAATTCCATCTTGCACCTCTTTTTTCTTTCATTTTTCTTTGCATCATGTGCTGTTTGGGGACTATTTTTTTGAAGTGCCATCCTGCCTGACACTGCAGTGCCACTCCTAGATGGGCCAGGTGTTTGTGTCGGCCACTTGTGTCGCTTAGCTTAGCCATCCAGCGATCAAAGTGCACCTCTTTTTTTCTTTGCATCATGTGCTGTTTGGGGACTATTTTTTGAATCGACCATCCTGTCTGACACTGAAGTGCCACTCCTAGATGGGCCAGGTGTTTGTGTCGGCCACTTGGGTCGCTTAGCTTAGTCATCCAACGACCTCGGTGCAAATTTTAGGACTAAAAATAATATTGTGAGGTGTGAGGTGTTCAGAATAGACTGGAAATGAGTGGAAATTATGGTTATTGAGGTTAATAATACTATGGGATCAAAATGACCCCCAAATTCTATGATTTAAGCTGTTTTTGAGGTTTTTTTTTTTTTAAAAACCCGAATCCAAAACACACCCGAATCCGACAAAACATTTTCAGGGAGGTTTTGCCAAAACGCGTCCGAATCCAAAACACGGCCGCGGAACTGAATCCAAAACCAAAACACAAAACCCGAAAAATGTCCGGTGCACATCACTAAAAAAAATACTTTCATTATTTAAATAAAGCATTTTTTTTAAATCGATATAGTTGCAAAATATTATTTTTTCAATTTCTTTTATATTTTTTTTCCTTGAAGTCCAAATAGTCTTCCAGTTCCATGGATATACATGACCTGGCAAGTTGGGTAACACAAGCACTTATCTACCAAGATTTTTGAAAATAAATTTCAGTGATAACATATTTTCTATTGCCGCAATTAGCAGAGATAAAAAAGCTGTTTTATCATCACGGAATGTGGTCAGTATCCTGGTGGTTGAAATCCCAGCTGTCAGAATGCTGAGCATCCTGATGGTCAGAATCCCAACAGATCCCAATGGTAAGCACTTGGGTTAGGGTTAGGCACTAGGGGGAAGGTTACGGTTAACCTTGGGAGGGGGGATGGAGTTAGGATTAGGCTGCGGGAGGTGACTGTTATGGTTAGGCTGCAAGAGGGGTGGGATAGTCTTAGGTTTAAAATACTCACTGGGATCTGTCGGGACTTTGAATATTGGGATGCTTCTGTCTGCATTTTGACTGTCAGGATTTCAACCACTGGAATATATTGATACCTTCCCATCAACACATACACAGTCGAGTGACATCATTATGACCACATCATACATTTGACAGCAGCACGTACCCCATAGTACGTCACATGTCATGCGCTGGCTTGGTGGGTATATAAGGTGTGCGATAGGCTGTCTGCGCACATATCACTCGTTGCTGTCATTGGTAAAAGGGGCGATTTATCTGAGTTGCAAAAAGGGGTGATTATCGGCTTTCGGGTCAAGGGTGGCAGTATTTCTGAATCAGCGCCGTTTGTGAACTGTTTGCGTGCTGCTGTGAACTGTGAAGGTGTATCGTGACTGGACAAATGGCACCATTGCGAATAACCGATGTTGAAACTGTGAAGCACCACATGTCATTGTTGTGAGAGGTGAATGTCGGCTACAAAAGTGTGTAAGGGCCGACCGCCACGCTACAGTGAAGCAGCTCACCGACAAAATTAATCTGGGGGCTACCGTCCAGAAAACTACGGTTTAGCCCAACGGCTTAAAACAACGGTTTAGCCCATCTATCTGCTGTCTGTGCTGCACACAGCGGTTACTCTGGCTGGTGGCCCTAATAATGTGATTAGACTGTGTATTCAAATAGTGGCATTTGTGTTGTGGTTAACCCAGAATAAACCACTTTGAAAATGTTACTTTACTAAACTAATCTTACTAGAGATCCAAGAGATTCATTTTGTCAATAAAAAAAAATGTTTTGTTCAATAGTTATACTATATAGACCTCTGCATACATTTGTCACTCATCTCCAGATCATCTGCCTGGTGTCTTGAGGATAGATACTGTACGACCAGCACTTAATGCATTCAGTACAGTTAGTTTAAAGAAGACTAATGCACTTCAAATCCATTTGTATTTGATACTCATTTTTATAAATGATTTTATTAGTGTTTCTACTAATTAACAAACTTACACAGATATTTTTATTATAACGTTTAACTGTCAAAATTTCAACACAATTATATTTCCATTTCTGTCTTTACCACTCAAATTATTCCACCCACGCCAATGAGCACACGTTCTATAAAGCAGGTTCTTCCTGATACTCACTACCATCTCCTCACGTATCCCAGGCAACGCCGGGGCTGCAGCTAACAGTGGAATAAGAATATTTTAAAGCAGCACTTTCCTGTTTAACTTATATGTGGAAAAAAAAATATGGAATAAGGGTTAATAATGGTTTGTGGGGAATTATTATTGATGCACAAAATAAATATCAATACGGTATATCACACCCGGGGAATAAATCCCAGTTATAAAAGATACAATTTTGTCCTTAGATAGTTGTCAGCAGAACAGGCATAGCAATGCGTGGAAGACCTAATGCATATTTATGTAACAGCACATTCTAAGGACATTTTTAATATAACAAAGTAAAAATTTGTAGCAAACTGTACAAAATAATAATTTTTGCAAATGACCAGTAGATTCCTGGCAATAATGCATTATCTTTCTTTACAAACGTGAAAGGAAGTATGAATTACGTATATATTTATTTTGTAAAGCAGGTCTACTCAATCTTTATTTTCGCAAGAACCAAATAACTATTATGTGATTAGGACAAGTACCACTTTGCAGAAGGTGTAAATTTATGAACATGTAAGCGTTTGTGACATTCATATATAAATAATGGTTTGGTAATTGCATTACATATAGTAATGCATAGGAGGCATCTGGTATAAATAGACTCTTCCTGCATACATGTGTGATCCAGTGCTGCATCCAAAGATGCAGTATTTGACCACCTGCAACACCATCAGCAAGCCGAGTAAGCCATGATGTTATGCAGATTGGCCACAGGATCTCCATCATTGAGGCCAAAAAAACTCTATTGGAAGACCCGAGCCTTATTGGACCAACAATAAAATTTAAGCGGCATGTCTCCATTTTGGGAAACAGAGGCCATTGATTCCACCCCTCTCCCTGCCCCCACTGACATCAAGCGGCTGCAAAAAGACTGGTAGTTAAGTCTGAAAATTGTATTCTCGCAATGCAAAGAAAAAGAAAAACCTACAAAGTATATTTTCGTCCTCACCTCCTTCACCTCCCGCATCACAATTTGGCATGCATGTGTTTCTGCCGCTGCTCCACTGCTTAGTTTAGCCAGCCAGCCTTTGGCCAACATTGATGAAGAATATTGTGAGCTGTGAGGTGGTCAAAATTGACTGTAAGTGACTGAAAATTAAAGTTATTGAGGTTAATAATACTGTAGGAACAAAAACAGGCATGCGTTCCAAAATTGCATGATTTTAGTTGATTTTGATCACTTAAAATAAAATAAAAAAAATACATATCCAAATTTAGAACCAAAACCAAAACATTAAATTAATACAGATCCAATCCCAAAATTAAAAAATGGGGGTCACTGCACATCTCTAGTGCTTACGTAATGTCCATTGGTGTGTGTCCCCTCCCCCAGATGGGTTATGGATTAATGGGTTAACCTGGATATGGTCGACAGTAAATAGGTTGACTGCTATTGGCTGACATGGACAAGGTCGACATGGAAAAAGGGTTGAAATGTTCGACATGAGTTTTTTAAAAATGTTTTTGGCGGTTTTTTGTCTGTAACATGACTAGGAACCTCAATTAGTGCACCGCATCCCCTTGCATGGTGAGTGAACTGCGGGAAAGATGCCTTGCTCTGCTACTGCTGCGCTCGGCACAGTTTACTATTCCCAATCATAGTTCACATAGATGGTGAAGTATGAAAAAGTTACAAATAAAAATAAATTGTAAAAAATGCATGTTGGCTTTTTCATGTGTCAACATGTCCATGTCGACAAATAGTGGTTGACCTATTGACTGTCGATCTAAATACTGTTGACCCACCATCGGGTTACCCGCCAGATGTACCCATCTGTTATTCTTTTCTGTATCTTCTTTCCTTTATTTATTTACTTTTTTTTTTTTTAAATAAATCATGAACAAAAATATATATGGAGCCATGCTCTTACCTGTATTAATGGATGCAATTATAGGCAGATTACGTCACAAACAGCATTTGGCTATTGGATTTTTTTGCAGTTGGCAAATGAGTTAGTTTGCGTTTTAAACTCTAATCATAGTTAAAGCAACAATGAATTTGTCAGTTTCAAGAAAATGGAGTAATACTCCTTTAAGTTCTTGATGGGTTTCTTTGGAAAAATCTTCACTGTCAAGTTGCATAGTTAAACATCTGTAATATTCATTATTCTTTTCTCTGGAGAGAAACCTGGTCACCCGTGCTACACTTCATTTAGTCTTGTAATGATTAATTCATTAGTCATTCAACCTTACTGATTACACTTGTAGAAAATACCACCTTTCCCTGTGATATTTTCTGCTCTTGAGTATTATGATTATTGCACTAGATTGCTCAAGTGAGGCAGTAGACGCAGCCAGAGCAAACATTAAACAGAAATCAAATACACTATTAATAACGAAAATGAAGTGGAATTACTTATTTGTTGCCAAATTTTAATTCTAATCTATTGTTTACCCTTCCTCATCAGGGCTTTTGCCTTTAAACCAAAGCCCATCACACTGGCCTACATATTCAGGTTATCATATAAAGGTAATATCCCCCTGGCTGCCAGGCACTATTCACTAAGGCTTATACCATACAGCCAGCGTTATATTCCTGGGTCTGTTCTTAGGAGTTTCTCTAGTGATCGTGGCATTTAGCTGTGAGGAGGAGGAGCCTAACAGCATGGTGCCTTGTTCTGCCTGCAGCTGAGCCTCTACTAAGTGATGTATACACACCAGTAATAGAGCTTTCGATTATTTAATCCTTCACCAGAAAGAGCTCAAGCTCTATTACTGGTGTGGACCCAGTTCTTGTTTGTCTGTCACAAGTCCGTTGAGTGCTGCCTGTACACCGCATCTATACTACCCACTTTAGGATTTGGAAAGCATTGGGGCATATAACTGCATTGCTAAACCTAGGAGTGCTGGAAATATTGCATGATATACATATATATATATATATATATATATATACATACAGATGGAGCCCTGCTCATCTATTCCTTTGATAGGATTTACTGAGCCAGAGCAGTCGGACTTAATCCCCTGCTGTAATGACTAAATCCCCTGCTGTATTGCTCTCTCTGTATTGTACTGCAGCTGAGAACAATAGATGAAAGGCTTATGTTAATAAACCTTGGGCGCAGCAGAGAAGGCTAGATGAGCAAGGCTCCATCTGTATGTATATATATATATATATATATATATATACTGCTAAAAAAAATGAAGGGAACACTAAAATAACACATCCTATATATGAATAAATGAAATATTCTTATTAAATACTTTGTTCTTTACATAGTTGAATGTGCTGACAACAAAATCACACAAAAATTATCAATGGAAATCAAATTTATTAACTCATGGAGGTCTGGATTTGGAGTCACACTCAAACTCACACTCACCAGTCTTCTTAAGGTACTCAGAGATAAGTTTTAATTCACATACATTACATCGCTAAGGTAAATGTCATGTTGACGTTTTGAGCCCTTCAAGGCCCTTTTTCAGGACCCAGTTACCAGAGTGAAGAAGCCTAACTCACCCAGGCCCAATCTGTCCTATATATACCCAGAGGCAATCATATGGTGCCACCCACATCCACCTGTATACAGGAAGTAGGCCACTATTTAAATAAACCAGGTTACATGACAAATACAGTATCACCATATTATACAGCAGCATTGTCATCAATATGAATATAAATTCTGGTGTCCAAAATAGCTAAACTGCCAGCCTTAATATGAGGCTTCCATCAATAAAAAAACAACGCTCCAAGTCATCCAACATACCAAGCGTTTAACCGGAAGTACTGTGTGCATAGGTCCGCTCTGGGACCCCTCATACCTTAAACATGTCCCCCTGGAAACAACTTTCACTGACGTAGTGTCCGGAGTATAGTGCTAGCAGTGGCGTCTATACCAGAAACAGGTAACATCACGCGGCTGCGCCCTTCGCACTACAGACATCCACTAGAGGTCAAGACTTCCTCTAGGTCCAGAAACTGTGTTCCACCTGTAACTTTGGTGGAATGCACAGCGCAATACAGTGCAATGGGATTGTTTAACGCGGTCAACCACTGATGGGCTCCGGGTATACTTTATACACATATATAGTGCCCAGCACCACACTTACACAAATATTATACATAATAATATAATACATAAGACACATTAAAAACTAGGTGGAACCATAAGTATATATAGAAACTATATGATTATACTAGCCGTCTTTATCACATATAGCAGAAAAAATCCTCATAGCACAAAAAAAATAAATTCATTTTTTTTACCTAACACATAGAAAATATTTATATATATCATATAGATAGAACCATGTGGACAAAACTATTTGGGGACAAGGACAATAGAGTCAGGGTTTTCCGTTAGGGGTTACTGCGAATCTCAGTTTGTACCACAGCATCACGTTTCTGTATTTGGAGCTCATCTATTGCCACCCTATCTCTCGGGTTCCGAGTACATAGATCATAACACCTTGTGGGTTTTGGTTTTGGATCTGGATTTTTTTTTTTAAATAATCAAAACAGCTAAAATAACAGAATTTGGGGGGTGTTTTTGTTCCTACAGTATTAGTAACCTCAATAGCATTCATTTCCACTAATTTCCAGACTATTCTGAACAACTCACAGCTCACAATATTGTTTTTATCCAGTTTAGGCCAAAAGGTTACACTGAGGTAACAGGACGGAGCAGCAGCAGCCCTTGGATGTATATACTTGGAGGACAAAATACTTAAAAAAAGAATGTATGTAAAAAAAGATGCATTAGGCAAGGCTCAAGATTTCAGTTCACAAAAAGATGGAAGAAGGCAAAGAAGACTAAAAAAGACAATCTTTTAAATGTAATTAATTTAATTTAATTTCAATATATTTTATTTTAATTTATTTAATTTATTTGGAATTAAATTCTTTATTTCCTCAAAGATATCTTCGATATGCAGAAAGTTCACTATATGAGTGTGGAGAGTTTATTTATATTAATTTAATTTAAATGTATCTAATTTATAATTATTATTAATAATATTAATTTGAATTAATTACAATGTGGTGATAAGAAGAGTTATGCAAATAGGACAATAAGTCATAATAACAATATTAGCTACAGACACCACACCCTGAAATGGACGGAGCACACCTGGATGTATTCTGGGAGGATACAACACAAAATATATAAAAAAGATGTCTTTTACTTTGGGTGGACTGACAGAACGTTGACTGGATGTTGTTTGACATGTTATACAACCCCCTTTCCATTTGAAAAACTGACTTAGATTCAAGATGGCCAATTTCAAGATGGCGCCCATGTTCTGTACATACCCTAAAAGATAGCCCACCTCACCCATACCTTACTTGAGTATTCAGTTTTTCGTTTTCTGCACAGTTTTTGAAACAAAAGGGTGTACTGCACCTTTTGAGGCACCCTGTATATAAAATCCAAAACGCGCGAGATCCGACAGAGGGATGATAACATTTTGCCTCATTTTCAGATCTGAGTTAGACGTGCAAAACCAAGCCTGACTCGGATCCGGGCTCGGATCTCAAAGTTCAGGGGGGTTCAGTTCTCAGATAACCGTACCCGCTCATCCCTACTTTAATATGGAGTTGGTCCCACTTTTGCAGCTATAACAGCTTCCACTCTTCTTGGAAGACTTTCCACAAGATTTTGGAGTGTTTCTGTGGGAATCTGCAGAGTATATATGAGGTCAGGCACTTATGTTGGACGAGAAGGCTTGGCTCCCAATCTCTGTTCCAGTTAATCCCAAAGGTGCTTGATGGAGTTGATGTCAATGCTCTGTGCAGGCCAGTTCAGTTCTTCCACATCAAACTCATCAAACCATATCTTTGTAGTCCTTGCTTTGTGCACTGGGACACAGTCATGTTGGAATAGAATGGATTAAAGGTTTAACAGTCAATTGGTCGACCACTATTGGTCGACATGGACATGATCAACATGGGGAATGTTGACACTGTAAATTATCGACACTGGTCAGGTCGAAACATGAAAAGGCCAACATGAGATTTTTAAATGTTTTTTGTGTCATTTATTGCGTAACAAGACAAGGAACACCAATTAGTGCTCCACTACCACGTCGCTCAGCACAGGTTACTATTCCCAATCATAATCCATGTGGATGGTAAAATATGAAAAAGTAAAAAATAAAAATAAATTGTAAAAAAGTCATGTTGACCTGTTCATGTGTCAACCTGTCACGTGTTGACCAGTTACTGTGTCGACATTTTTCCTATGTCAACCTTGTCCATGTTGACCAATAGTGGTCAACCTATTGACTGTCGACCTAAGTACTGTCGATCTACAGTACCATCCGGAAACCGTACCAACACAAGCATCCAAGTGGCGTCCCAAACAAGTGCTCCCCGAAGGCACGTGCCTAATGGGAAATTTGCCACTGATAGTGTCCTAAGGGAAAACTCATTGCTGGTATTGGCAGCAGTGGGTACCTAAGACCCCAGGGGCCCTTGTGCAATGCACCTGCTGCACCAATAGTAGTTCCGACTCTGTGTGTGTTCATATGTTGTATGTTGCTTTGTTAAAACACAGGGATTTAAACACGTGTTGACATTTATAGTTGCAGTGTCTTTATTGTCCTCAACATTATGATGTCAATCAAATACAAACTGACTTTGTCTCTTCCCTTTCTGTAACATTGAATGTCATTGGCATTAAACATGAGCTGTCAAAGGGAAGATAAGAGAAGGGACACATTTAAATCAATTATAGAACTTCTGCTCAGCACACCAAACATAGATGTTCTTTTAGTATGACTCACTGCGTTCTCAGGCTTGGCAATCAATCAAGCAAAATCCAAAGCAAGGTCTCAGATGGTTAAACACACACTGCAAATAAGGGGGGGGGGGGTGTGCTAGAAACACAAAGGGTTCCAAGTAGATATGAAAGAATGTAGAACTGTTCCATGAAATTTTCCCATTATTACATATTTGTAAGATCGCCAATCCTGCCTGAACCACACTGTTCTGCATTAGGAATTGATTGTAGTTATACCAGTTTATTTCATAGGGGCTTATTCAGAGCTGCACACAAGTTTGCCACATTAAGTGGTTGGAAATAAATGAGGAACTTCGCCTGTATTCAAAGTTATCTGTATTTATACAGCTGCAACGCACCTATCCATCTGCTTGTGAAAGTAGCTGCCATCACTATAAGATCTATACTAGTGCAAGAGATCCATATGAGATTAGACGGATCTCTGTGTGATCTCTGTCATCATATCCATTATTTTTGATTTTGAATGTTTGTATACTCATGGGGACTGTAGATTTATTTGCATTTAAATTAAAACATATGATTGTTATTTAATTATGTGACTATGATGCCACTCTGCAAAATTATAATAATAATTACAATATGTTTACTACATAAAATGGGTTGATTCAATATCATGGTAGTCTTATATTTCATGAGGTACCTTACCTCATACATTTGAATATTTGTGCAAAATTTGAAGATGTCTGTTCTATTTATTTATTTGCTTATTATACTGTAGAACGTGTTGCTGGTCCATTTGATGCTTAAAATGTCCTATAGGAAAACTACAAATCCCATAGGGCTACAGGATTAGCATGAGGATGATAGGCTGAATGTTGATCATGTGAGCAGTCATTACTTAGTAGTGCATCTACAGTACACCCATTACTAGAAATAGAGCAATATAAAGTACTAAAAATGTCCTATATGGAATTCAGACTATGTAATGTATATATATATATATATATATATATATATATATAGTGAATGGACGTACGGCACTCCGGACTCTAGTAATCAGTTAAAGCAGGAGCCCCTTCTAGCTGTCAACGTTTCAATTTATTAATTTTCCTCAGGACAGTGTGTTGTGTCCTGAGGAAGGGGGTACGTCCCCCGAAACGTTGACCTGAATAAACTCACCTGGCTGTTTTTTCACCCATTTTGTGCAAGTCTCCGAGTGCCGCCTATATTGTTGGTTATATATTGGGGTTCATCCCCCTGGGAGGGCACCGGAGCACATACCCCTACGGGGAAGCTGAGTGCCGGACTCATCCATGGACTATATATATATATATATATATATATATATATAGAAAAACGATGCAGGCGGCACTCGGAATATACTGCACAGCACAAGCAGGTAAGTAATAACGTTTCGAAGTTTATTCACCTCTTCATCAGATTACAACCATAAAGTACAGAAAACATACCTTTATAGCATCTCCCCACCACGTGCACTGAACTCTAGCGCAGGTCAGCCGTAAACGCCTAATGATGACGTCACCAGGCCGAACCGCGTCACCCGGGCAACATGGACCTGATATTACTTATAATAGAGCAGTGCACTAAGGAGATGAATCTGGTGAAAGATAAAATCACGGCTCATGAAGCAATCCATAAGGCAGCTTTAACCAATGATACAACAGTTAATTGGTATGAAAAGCTAACAGCCCAGATGCAAACGTTTAAATGTGACCTTATTAAATTTAAAAAGGAGAAAAGGATGAAGGTTGATGCTGATTACGATCATAATACGGTATATCAATGGACTTGTGCCCCAAGAAATACATACAACAGAAAGCCTTTTTTTCGAAGAGGCAGGGGGAGGGAATATGCAGGAGGTTCATCTACAGAGTTTAATTCATCGAGCACGGATACAGAGAGAAAACAACCACGGCAGAGATCTAAACGTAATTTCGGCCCTTTAGGTGTGACGACGAGAGCAAGATATATGGGAGAAGGAGGACAAGGGCACGAAAATACAATAGGCGCGGAGGACAATGGTGCCGACAGACAAGTAGGCACAAAACCACCACGCCAGCAGAGAACTTAGTAGTAAACCTGTCCACATATGAACTCTCACCAGTGGAAAATAGAGTATTATTATATGGATTATCATTTGTGCCAACTAATACTTTTAAACCATTCCAATGGCAAGTGGAACAACATCGCCTGTGCCGGCAACTGAAACTAAAAGAATATTTCTCCAAGTCTAATCCAGAGCCAACCAGTGTTGATACAATACCACCAGCACTACGTAAAGTGTTACCTAAAGCGACATTTGACCCTCAGTCGTCTAATTCTACAATTAAGACATTTATGAGAATGATGGCCAATGAAGTGAATAATCACATACTGCATCCAACCCCTGTACGACATAATTTGCAAAGGGATGAATACCAGGCTTTGATGGGGCTATCGAAAAATGAGAACTTGATCTTCAGGCCGGCCGATAAAGGCGGGGCCCTGGTCATACAGGACATTGATAAATACATTTTAGAGGTTAACAGACAACTTATGGATAAGGACACATATAGAAGATTGGATAGAGACCCCACTAGTGCATTTAAGATTGAATTAAAGAATCTATTGACATATGCAGTTGATAATAAAATTATCACATCTAAGATTAGTGTGGCTCTATTGCCTGAATATCCTAGATTACCAATTATGTATACTACCCCCAAAATTCATAAATCGATGATAGACCCCCCTGGACGCCCCATAATTGCAGCAGTAGAATCTCTATTTCAACCTATATCTATATATATCGATACTGTGCTACAGCCTAGCATTCAAGCGCATCCAAACTATCTTATGGATACTGCTGCACTGTTGAGAAAATGAAATGTGCTCACAGATGTGGATGATGATATTTGGCTTTGCAGTGTTGATGTATCAAACCTTTATACAGTAATCCCGCATGAAGAGGGGATTGCGTCAGTTAGACGTTTTCTTAATAATAACCCACTGTATACTGGTCCAGATTTTGATTTTTTTGCTTGATTTATTACGTCTTGTACTTACTAAAAATTATTTTATGTTTGATGGGAAGTACTACCTGCAGCGTATTGGTTGTGCGATGGGATCCAGTGTGGCCCCGTCGTACGCCAATATTTATATGTTTCAGGTAGAAGCAGACGTCTTTTTCTCTAATCCTGAGATTGCTAGCAATGTGGCTTTTTATACTAGATTTATAGATGACCTATTGATATTTTGGAGAGGTAGCCAAGAGTCATTTGTGTCTGTGATGGAAGACCATAATAGCCAAGAATGTCCTATTAAGTTTACATATACCATTAGCAAAACAGAAGTACACTTTTTGGACGTGCTTATTAAGAAACATGAAGGTAAAATCATTACATCCCTGTTTACAAAAATTACAGATCGCAATAATCTGCTTCATTGTAAAAGTTTCCATCCAAGACCCCTTAAACGAGGCCTTCCTTTTTCCCAATTGCTTAGAGTAAAGAGAATTACATCAGATCCACAATTGGCAGATGAGCAGATGAATATCATGATTAATAAATTCTGTGCAAGAGGGTACCGTTTAGAAGATTTATTACAGGCTAAAGAAAAAGTACTTCAATTAGATAGAGATGTATTATTAAAACAAAATCAAACAAGAAAAAGTACTACTATGATCCCCTGGGTGCAGGAGTATAATCAGCATAGCAATGACATTAGTAAGATTTCTAAAAAATGGTGGCCTATGGTCCAGACAGATGAAGAGTTAAAATTAAATAATACTAAGCTCATGAGCTGTTATATGAGGAGCCGCAATTTCCGTGACATATTGGTTAAAACCGATGTAAGATCTAATTATGCTACTAGGAGCAGCAATGCACGTAGTAGGAACATGGGATGTATTAGATGTGCATGCACAACATGCCAGTTCCTAATTGCGGGTGACACTTTTCATCACCCTGGAACAGGCCATAAATATAAAATTAGACATACACTTACATGTAACACAAAATTTACAGTATACCAAATAATTTGTCCCTGTGGTAAATCGTATATCGGCAAGACAGAACGAGCCTTTAAAGAAAGGATGGCAGCACATCGTAGTGCCATTAAGGCAGCGATTCTTAAAGGTGATAGTGAGCAGCCGGTAGCTCGACATTTTAGTCGGGCTAAACATCCATTAAGTATGCTGCGATATAGGATGATTGATCATATACCACCTCTAATCAGAGGCGGCAATAGATCACTTAAATTAATGCAATGTGAGTCTGAATGGATATTCAGACTAGATACACTCATTTAGTGGTGCAGGTAACCCGATAATCTATCGAGTATCTATGTCCACTGTGGGGATGGGAGAAAAAAAGAGCCAGTGGTCATAGACCTACATGTGGTGCATTTAAGGCATCGAAACTGTGGGAGTGCTGCCACCAAGAACTGTATATATATATATATATATATATAGATAATATATATATAGAGAGATATATATACATGAGCTGATAAACATACGATCATTACAGATACGGATAGGATATTCTGTAGAAAAACGATAACTCCCAAAATACAATGGGACCAGCCCATGGAAGGTAGGTAGGCAGGCCAAACATTAAGTTACTTTCTTTATGAATGGTAACTTTTATGTTGCCGTTGTTAAAGCTCAAAATATCTAAGTACAATTTGAAATTTTAGAAATAACAGTCTCAAAAGTTTTTCTGAATATGTAAGCATCACAGTAAGTGTTTCCATATATACAATTCTTCAAAATGAACTACGACGAATTCCGATCACATTACCAAATATTCCCTTATGATCTTTAATAGTGGAGGATTTTGGGATGCTGATCACGTGACCGATACAAAGATCCTAATAACTAAATAGTAGCAGAGCAGCAGGAAAACCTTAGGAGTGAGGGCGTTTGGGATTACGTCATGTATCACATGTTCGGAGGAGGTACAAATACCAATCATGTGATCAGCACAAAGTAAATAGAAATGTCAGGTACTTGATTGGATGTCGGTACCAGGTGACAGAAATAGCCATTGAGGTGGGAGAATGTGCAACCACATGACCACATCATATGCTCGGAAAAGCTATGTATTGCCGATCATGTGACCGGCATTGAGTAAATAGATATTCCAAACATGCTACTGGACTTCTTCTCCCATGTGCTAAAAACATCCAATAGAACAAGATTATGTGTAATCATGTGATCATTATGTGTGTCACATGTCCGGAACCACACTGAATACCCGGACTCTGTCAATTATAGAAGGTATTTCTTTTTATACTATTTATTAAGTGTTATATTAAAATTGGCCATGGAATTTATTATAGTGTATAGATAGGTCTGCCTCTGTATATATAGATCTATTGTATATTGTGTAAAATTGCTAATGAGCGAATCATGAGTTAATGAGATGCTGATTAGAAGGGGTATATATATGTCCATAAGGACACACCAGCAATACCTTGAATAAGCTACCACATAGAGCAGGGAAATGCGTTGGTTACCTACCCCATCCACCCACGAGACAAAACCTGAACCAGCTCCGGAACCGACTTGTGGAAAGGTGCATTGAATATCCACCACTGAGTATCTGTGATGGTTGCCGAAAACTGAATGGTAGAGTGGACGGAGATTGCATTTCATCTGAGGACCCCAGCTTATGTACCATCAATAGAGCTCGGGACGTCATTCCTCCAGCGGTGAATGAAATCAAAGCATATGAGAAGTCCCTCCACATCCGTCACACCAGATTGCATCATAAAAGCACCAAACAGGGTGATCACCCCAGGACATTAAAATCAATCCACACAAAGACCTAAGACTGAACTACAGTATTTATGATACCGGCAGCAATATAGGAACAGGTTTTCTACCGATTGGACTCAATACTTACCATACCACAGTGGGTGAGATCAGCCTTTTTAGGTTACATATCAATTGATATTGATTTTTAACATTGTTACTATACATGTAATGTTTTAATTATTAAATATATGTTCAATACATGATTATAATATATCTAGAGTTTATTTGAGCGCTGCTTTCTGTTGTTTTATTGCCTATCCTTAGGAGACTGACTATCTCCATTCCAGCAGCTGCTTGGTAAAAGCAAACCGTCTCAGCGCCTGTATATACCTTATTGGTAATTCTCTCTATGCACAAGATGCGGCTGAGATGCTTATATCACATTTGCATTTGTTCAGCTACAGAGCACGCATAGTGCTAAAATCGCAACATCCAGCAGATAACAAACTTGTGGGCAAGTCTGTATCATCCCCACAGGCTATGGTCCTCATTCTGAGTCGCACGTAATGCATACACATCTGCATACACATCACCGTCCGCAAGAAAATGCAATTATATGTCAGTATCCTGAGCCATATGCATTAATATGTAGCCAACATCCCAGCAACACCATCTTCAGCAGTCATTGATATCATCAGCATTTGCATTTCCTCTAGGAGGGTAATTCAGACTGGATCATTGCAGTGGCAGCGATCAGAGACTGAATCCCTTTGTGGAGTGCGCTCGTGGAGCCCGAGAGTCCAGTGAGATGATAACAGCATATCTGGGCTGCGTTTGCCTCTGCCTGATCGCGGGGTGGGAGGGGGCGCGCCAACGGCATTGGCAGAGCACGGTCCAGACAACGCAGGCGCATCCGGACCGCTGTGGGGGCAGGCTGCGGTGGCTGCGTGACATCACAAGCAGCCTCTGCGACCCGGGGCATGGTGGTAGCTGCCTGCCAGCATATCTATGATCAGATCTGAATTAGGCTCCATGCTGGGTGCATCTCCAGGGATACTAGGCATGCCCCAGAGGGATAAAACTGTGAGGGGGGGGGGGCACAAGGCTATGCCCCACTCTAGTGATGTAAACAGGGGACGTCTGCAAGGTCATACCCCCTTTCTGCAAAGCAATTCCCCATATTCGGCCACATGTGGGTGAGGCAGAATAACGTGCACAGAGATTTAGATTTGAGTGGGTTATATTTTTTCTGTAAGAGTAATTGCTGGCTGCTTTAGCATGTAGCCAACAAATGTTAGACAATTTAGATTTCAGTTTGAACACACCAACTCGAATCTAAATCTCTCTGCACATTATATCTGTCCCACCTGCATTGCAACATGGTTGTGCCCAGTTGCTTGCATTTTTGCTTTACAAATATGAATCAGGCCCTGGGTGTTACCGACCCCGGTGCCGCAGCTGAACCCATAGCCAGATTAAGAGTGGTGCACAGGGTATACAGTACCCGGCCCCCCTCTGTCTGGGGACAGTGCACACTAACATCACTGGCTCTCCCTCTTGTGCAGCAGTAGAACCATGCAGCCAGAATGCGAGCAGGACAGTATGCAGAGCAGGCAGAGACACAGGGGTATCAGGTTTCATGAACTACTGATGGAGCTTCCCAACCAGATAAGAGATAGGAGGGTGAATGAGCTGTAAGCGACCCAGGGATCTCAGCTTTTCCCCCATCCCTGTCTGGGACTGTGTAACCTGTTATCTAATGAGAACAATTGGGTCTAGAGAGAGAAACAATCAGAAAGTACTCCTGAGTCCTGTTTAGTGTGTAAGTAGTACAGCGATTACTGCTATTCTTGCATGTGACAAGGTAAATTCTAGATTTTTTTTTTATCTGTATTTTAAGGTTGTTTAAGTTGTCCTTGTTCCACTGCAAGAAAACTTTATAAAATAGTTTCCTTTCAATTAGGTGGAGCTATAAACAGTACCAAGGCCTTATTAAACTATGCGTTTAATTCTAATATACACTATTGGTTTAAATTTAATATTTGATACCTCCCAGTGCCGTAACTAGACATTTTAACGCTGTGTGCAAGAAACAGAATCAGCGCCGCCCCCCCATATATTTAAAATAGAGCTAGTGTGCTGCGTAGGTGTGCAACAAAAAATAGGAGCGTAGCTTCATGGGGAAGGGGCGCAACCACAAAATAATTCCCGTTCATATTACGTTGCACAGTATTCTCCATTATTCAAATTACACACAGTAGCGCCACTTACACACATTACACCAGGTAGAGTCCCCTTTGCACAGTACGGCAGGTAGAGCCCCTGTCATACATTATGCCAGGTAGAGCCCCTAATTTACACATTACGGCAGGCACAGCTCCCTTTTACACATTACGGCAGGCACAGCTTCCTTTTACACAGTACGGCAGACAGGGCCCCCTTTATACATTATGGCAGGTAGAATCCCCTTTTACACGTTACGGCAGGTAGAGCACCTTACACCCCCCTACCCTGAGTGTAGTGTAGTGTAGTGTACTGTAGTGTATTCTGCTGTAGTGTAGTATAGTATAGTGTAGAGTAGTGTAGTGTGTAGGTATTTACATGATTTCTCCATTCTGCGTGTGCAGCTGCCTGCTCCTGACCTGGAACTCACACTTTCATTAAAATGCCCTTTCTCTCCAAACAACCCTCCTACCCCTCCTTTCTGCACAGACACACAGCTGATGCCACCTTTTGGGAGGCACTGAGTGCTCACCCAGCCCCCTGCCAGCACCCCAGGCATGTGAGAGACACTGCAAGTACCCCCTTCCCCCAGGTCTGGCTGCCGCTGTAAACACCCCTCCACCGTCAGACTGACTGCCACTGCTAAACCCCCCCTCCCCTTAGTACTTGCTGCAGAGACCTTACCCGGAGCTGCTCTTCCTCGGAGTGTGGGTGTGCATGGTGGCAGCGGGGGATGTCTCATTTCCACGGGCCGCTAGATCCTCCCCTCCTCCTCCAGCAGCAGCGCAGTACACAGCGGGCCGCGATGTGCCTTCGGCTCCTCCAGGCTGGAAGCCGCATGGAGGATGCTGCAGTTTTCACCGCCCACAGGCATAGCCTTGGCCCAGGTGAGGCAGATGAGAGTTCTGCATGGATCCTTCAGGCACTGTCACAGAAAAATATCTATCTATTGTATAAATGTATCATACATCTATAAATGTATGCCACCCTCCCTCTTTTCTTATTACAATGCTGACTGTTTTGCTGCAGGATTTCTTGTGGCCAGCACGTAGCAAATGATAGGAACAAGAATGGGAATAGTGGTCAGCTCTCACCTGGTGTCTCCTTACTGCCTTATCACAGCATTGTGTGCAGCACTGCGGGTGTGCTCAGCCCCCTGTCTCAGCTCCAGCAGACACATGCAGATCAGAGCACTCACCCATCTGCGGTGCTCTTCCTGGAGGTGGCCATGGCGGTAGCGGGGGTGTATCATTGCGAGTGACGCGGTGAGGAGCTGCCGCGGCCTGCTAGTTGGAGTTGTATCATCCTCCATGCGGCTCCCTGCCAGGTGGAGCCGGTGGCGTGTCCTGCCCACTGTGTACTGCGCTGTTGATGGAAGAGGGGGAAGGAGCGCTGCTGCCTGTTAGCAGCGTTGAGTCCAGCAGAGAAGGAGCTTGGCACAATGCTGCTATTATATATTATAGTGTCCAGAGGCAGCACTGCAGCCAATCGGTGTGGATACTGATCGTGCACCTACAGCGCAATTGCGCTGTGTGCTA
This sequence comes from Pseudophryne corroboree, assembly GCF_028390025.1. Taxonomy (NCBI): domain Eukaryota; kingdom Metazoa; phylum Chordata; class Amphibia; order Anura; family Myobatrachidae; genus Pseudophryne; species Pseudophryne corroboree. The sequence goes on along the minus strand of NC_086447.1, from coordinate 311,454,843 downwards.
AGCCCCATCCGCCCACACCTAGTAATGTCCCTGATACCTCCAAACATGATCCATTCCCTGAGGGACAAAATACTCTATATCTGGACTTCCCTCTTAATTTATGATTGCAATCACCTGAGTTGAAATACCTTTCTTATCAATTAAATAGTTCAACACAGGTGATGCCAATCATATATTAAGAGGGACGTCCAGATAGAGATTATTTTGCCACTCCTGCAATGGGTCATATTGGGAGGTATGCACAATCTAATATATACCCCACTTGTCATGATCCAGGCTATTTCAAGTAGAAATAGCCCTGTTAATATCAATGTATGTGATATCAATATTCTGATCGATGTATCAATGTACCAGTGTGTGATAACTGTCTTTGCATGTCAAATGGTAGAAGCTTGATTGATCTGCTGGCATTTCATTGTAACCACACAACACATGGACTGTTTAGGTGTGAAATTCCTCGTGATCAGAACTAGTTTAATTACCCCAGAACCAGAGCTAGGGCCAGAAAGGTGTTGCCCTTCCTGGTCTGTGTCCTCTTAGAACTAGTCATCTGTTTACACAAGAACCATGGCCAGAGCTTCAAACAAGCAATTAAAAGATAAGGCAATATGGCCTGCTAGTATTTCTAAGAGACCCCACAGTATAAGTTATAACAGGGTCTTAGTATGATTGATAAATCTAATTGCCCAGTTTCAAAAGGAAGGGGTAGAGTAATTAGCCAGCCACTGCGTATATGACCAAGAGACCCCATGGTACAGTTGAATTTTCACAATTAACTCTGATCTGGAAAAGGTTAAAATTAACTCTCCAGGGGGAGGGGGGCTGAAGGGGCAACCTAAGTTTTAAATAGGAGAAACACAGGCTGCAAAGCGTGCATTATCAAGAAAGCGAGTCAGGAAAGCATCCTGGCTCTGTAATGTCCCGAATATCTGAAGAGGCTTCACTTCATCCCATCGTTCTACTTTGCATGTGTGCTAGGAATATCGGTGGGTTTATCTCCCTATTTTTATTTTCTTGAAATTGTCTTTTCTGCTGTGACTTTGACTTTTCATCTTTAAATTCTTGTAACTTTCTTTTTTTCTGTAACATAAGCTTTGACGTGTTTTACTTGAATTAAATAATCAGTTTTAGATCTGGTTTCTGTTGTGTACCCAACCCAACTCTCTGAAAGAGGCGTTACCAAAATATTAATAATTCTGAGTGCAGGCAAAAGCTATAAGTTTGCCTTGGGTCATACCCTAAATGTTTGTACTTTGGCTGGTGGCAGTGATTTTGTGAAATTAACACACACGCTCAGGAATCCAGTAAAGGTGTCACGTGGCAGGGATTCGCAGATTGGCATATCTGGGGAATCGCTGTGCCTGGGATCGTGACACCACCGACCCTTCTCCCGAGCCTTTCCTGTCTTAAGTGCCCCAGGGCCCCCCAAGGCTTAATCCATCCTTGACTAAGCCCTCATATATTCTGCAGAATCCAATGGTATAAATACAGGGCCTGATTCATGTTTATTAGTAAAGCAAAAAAGCATGGAAATGGGCAAAACCATGTTGCACTGCAGGTGGGGCAGATGTAACATGTGCAGAGACATATACTGTAGATTTGAATGGGGTGTGTTCAAACTGAAATCTAAATTGCTGTGTAAAATTAAACAACAATAATGTCTAACATGTGTATGTTAGTCTGCAAAAGCAGCCAGTATTTACCCTGCACAGAAAAAAATCTTAAAATATATTTTCTACCCCTGCATGGTACCATGATTTGTTTCAGGCACAAAGTCACTGTGCTAAGTGTTGGACTGGGGCACGAAGGGCCCACCGGAGTAATGCAGTGGTAGGGGCCCATGGTTAAGGGTGTGGCCAGGCAATAGTGGAGGTGTGGCCAACCACAACAGAGGCCCAGCTAACTGTAAGAGAGTGCATGGGCTGGGCCCATAGTCCTGTGCAGTATAAGGTAACATATGTATAATAAATGTGCACTAGGATACAGTTTGGAACCTAATCCCTAGAGGAGGAGGTGGGCCCACAGGCAGTGGGGCCCACCGGTGCTTTCCCCTGTTCCCCTGTGGGCCAGTCCAACCCTGACTGTGCTTGATTTTTTGCTTTACTTACAAACATAAATCAGGCCTACGGTACAGAATGGCATTCTTTGAAATATTATAAAGCAAAAGTGGAGCTTAAAGATTATATCAACTTCTAGTTCTAAACAATAAGAGGTGCAATTTAGAGCCCCACTACGTTTACATGCAAAATTTAATCCATGGTATAACTTCTTTTACCAGTGCTCTACAGGTACTTAGTGATACTTGTATAGTCTACTCTTGAACATTTTGTGTTTGATATTTTACAATTAGACTTGTTAAAAAAAAAAAAATCAGACAGTGATTGAAATACTATATTATGTTTTATTGCTTAAACTACAGCACAAATCCTGACAATGAATAAATAAGAATACAAAGGGCATAATGTTTGTTTCATCTTTGTATTAGGGATGTGCACCTGAAATTTTTCGGGTTTTGTGTTTTGGTTTTGGGTTCGGTTCCGTGGCCGTGTTTTGGGTTCGAACGCGTTTTGGCAAAACCTCACCGAATTTTTTTTGTCGGATTCGGGTGTGTTTTGGATTCGGGTGTTTTTTTTTCAAAAAACCCTAAAAAACAGCTTAAATCATAGAATTTGGGGGTCATTTTGATCCCATAGTATTATTAACCTCAATAACCATAATTTCCATTCATTTTCAGTCTATTCTGAACACCTCACACCTCAAAATATTATTTTTAGTCCTAAAATTTGCACCGAGGTCGCTGGATGGCTAAGCTAAGCGACCCTAGTGGCCGACACAAACACCTGGCCCATCTAGGAGTGGCACTGCAGTGTCAGGCAGGATGGCCCTTCCAAAAAATACTCCCCAAACAGCACATGACGCAAAGAAGAAAAAAAAAGGCGCAATGAGGTAGCTGTGTAAGCTAAGCGACCCTAGTGGCCGACACAAACACCTGGCCCATCTAGGAGTGGCACTGCAGTGTCACGCAGGATAGCCCTTCCAAAAAATACTCCCCAAACAGCACATGACGCAAAGAAGAAAAAAAAGAGGCGCAATGAGGTAGCTGTGTGAGTAAGCTAAGCGACCCTAGTGGCCGACACAAACACCTGGCCCATCTAGGAGTGGCACTGCAGTGTCACGCAGGATGGCCCTTCCAAAAAATACTCCCCAAACAGCACATGACGCAAAGAAGAAAAAAAAGAGGCGCAATGAGGTAGCTGTGTGAGTAAGCTAAGCGACCCTAGTGGCCGACACAAACACCTGGCCCATCTAGGAGTGGCACTGCAGTGTCACGCAGGATGGCCCTTCCAAAAAATACTCCCCAAACAGCACATGACACAAAGAAGAAAAAAAAGAGGCGCAATGAGGTAGCTGTGTGAGTAAGCTAAGCGACCCTAGTGGCCGACACAAACACCTGGCCCATCTAGGAGTGGCACTGCAGTGTCACGCAGGATGGCCCTTCCAAAAAATACTCCCCAAACAGCACATGACGCAAAGAAGAAAAAAAAGAGGCGCAATGAGGTAGCTGTGTGAGTAAGCTAAGCGACCCTAGTGGCCGACACAAACACCTGGCCCATCTAGGAGTGTCACTGCAGTGTCACGCAGGATGGCCCTTCCAAAAAATACTCCCCAAACAGCACATGACGCAAAGAAGAAAAAAAGAAAAAAGAGGTGCAAGATGGAATTGTCCTTGGGCCCTCCCACCCACCCTTATGTTGTATAAACAGGACATGCACACTTTAACCAACCCATCATTTCAGCGACAGAGTCTGCCACACGACTGTGACTGAAATGACTGGTTGGTTTGGGCCCCCACCAAAAAAGAAGCAATTAATCTCTCCTTGCACAAACTGGCTCTACAGAGGCAAGATGTCCACCTCATCATCATCGTCGGATTCATCACCCCTTTCACTGTGTACATCCCCCTCCTCACAGATTATTAATTCGTCCCCACTGGAATCCACCATCTCAGATCCCCGTGTACTTTCTGGAGGCAATTGCTGCTGGTGAATGTCTCCATGGAGTAATTGATTATAATTCATTTTAATGAACATCATCTTCTCCACATTTTCTGGAAGTAACCTCGTACGCCGATTGCTGACAAGGTGAGCGGCGGCACTAAACACTCTTTCGGAGTACACACTGGAGGGAGGGCAACTTAGGTAGAATAAAGCCAGTTTGTGCAAGGGCCTCCAAATTGCCTCTTTTCCCTGCCAGTATATGTACGGACTGTCTGACGTGCCTACTTGGATGTGGTCACTCATATAATCCTCCACCATTCTTTCAATGGTGAGAGAATCATATGCAGTGACAGTAGACGACATGTCAGTAATCGTTGGCAGGTCCTTCAGTCCGGACCAGATGTCAGCATCAGCAGTCGCTCCAGACTGCCCTGCATCACCACCAGCGGGTGGGCTCGGAATTCGTAGCCTTTTCCTCGCACCCCCAGTTGCGGGAGAATGTGAAGGAGGAGATGTTGACAGGTCGCGTTCCTCTTGACTTGACAATTTTCTCACCAGCAGTTCTTTGAACCCCTGCAGACTTGTAACTGCCGGAAAGAGAGATCCAACGTAGGTTTTAAATCTAGGATCGAGCACGGTGGCCAAAATGTAGTGCTCTGATTTCAACAGATTGACCACACGTGAATCCTGATTGGCGCTTGTCAGATAACACCCACATAAAACATTATGATTGAGCCATGATTGATAGGAAATAAGGCATGTGTCTAGTGTTATGTAAAAACAATCTCTGTTTTAATTTAAACAAACACTTAAAATCAAAACACATATAAAACGGAAGTAGATAACACAGAGAATCCTACCAAGATGGTTCCCGGAGCCGCAGGTGTTATATGCAAGGTATACCCGGGAAAGATACCCTGCATAAGGCTCCGGAAGGCGAGATTTTCCCTGTGGTATAAACTGAGTCCAAAAACGTCCTTGGAAGTCCAGAGCACTGGTAGGCAGACACCAACGCGTTTCGGGACATCAAAGTCCCTTTTTCAAGGTAGTATACTACCTTGAAAAAGGGACTTTGATGTCCCGAAACGCGTCTTGGTAGGATTCTCTGTGTTATCTACTTCCATTTTATATGTGTTTTGATTTTAAGTGTTTGTTTACATTAAAACAGAGATTGTTTTTACATAACACTAGACACATGCCTTATTTCCTACCAATCATGGCTCAATCATAATGTTTTATGTGGGTGTTATCTGACAAGCGCCAATCAGGAGTAGTCCTCTTTCTGTATTGCATATATCCATTTCTATTTTTGGGCTCAACAGGGGAGCCCTGTGACCACTCCTAGGCCAGCTAAAGTCTATACAGCGCATTTTTCTACCTCAACCCCATTTTGACAACACACGTGAATCCTGGTTAAGCGAATGAAGGGCTCCATCCACAAGTCCCACATGCCTAGCGGAATCGCTCTGTTTTAGCTCCTCCTTCAATGCCTCCAGCTTCTTCTGCAAAAGCCTGATGAGGGGAATGACCTGACTCAGGCTGGCAGTGTCTGAACTGACTTCACGTGTGGCAAGTTCAAAGGGCAGCAGAACCTTGCACAACGTTGAAATCATTCTCCACTGCGCTTGAGACAGGTGCATTCCACCTCCTTTGCCTATATCGTGGGCAGATGTATAGGCTCGAATGGCCTTTTGCTGCTCCTCCATCCTCTGAAGCATATAGAGGGTTGAATTCCACCTCGTTACCAACTCTTGCTTCAGATGATGGCAGGGCAGGTTCAGGTTTTTTTGGTGGTGCTCCAGTCTTCTGTACGCGGTGCCTGCACGCCGAAAGTGGCCCGCAATTCTTCTGGCCACCGACAGCATCTCTTGCACGCCCCTGTCGTTTTTTAAATAATTCTGCACCACCAAATTCAAGGTATGTGCAAAACATGGGACGTGCTGGAATTTGCCCAGATGTAATGCACGCACAATATTGCTGGCGTTGTCCGATGCCACAAATCCCCAGGAGAGTCCAATTGGGGTAAGCCATTCTGCAATGATCTTCCTCAGTTGCCGTAAGAGGTTTTCAGCTGTGTGCGTATTCTGGAAAGCGGTGATACAAAGCGTAGCCTGCCTAGGAACGAGTTGGCGTTTGCGAGATGCTGCTACTGGTGCCGCCGCTGCTGTTCTTGCAGCGGGAGGCAATACATCTACCCAGTGGGCTGTCACAGTCATGTAGTCCTGAGTCTGCCCTGCTCCACTTGTCCACATGTCCGTGGTTAAGTGGACATTGGGTACAACTGCATTTTTTAGGACACTGTGGAGTCTTTTTCTGACGTCCGTGTACATTCTCGCTATCGCCTGCCTAGAGAAGTGGAACCTAGATGGTATTTGGTAACGGGGGCACACTGCCTCAAGAAATTGTTTAGTTCCCTGTGAACTAACGGCGGATACCGGACGCACGTCTAACACCAACATAGTTGTCAAGGCCTCAGTTATCCGCTTTGCAACAGGATGACTGCTGTGATATTTCATCTTCCTCGTAAAGGACTGTTGGACAGTCAATTGCTTACTGGAAGTAGTACAAGTGGTCTTCCGACTTCCCCTCTGGGATGACGATCGACTCCCAGCAGCAACAACAGCAGTGCCAGCAGCAGTAGGCGTTACACTCAAGGATGCATCGGAGGAATCCCAGGCAGGAGAGGACTCGTCAGACTTGCCAGTGACATGGCCTGCAGGACAATTGGCTTTCCTGGGTAAGGAGGAAATTGACACTGAGGGAGATGGTGGTGTGGTTTGCGCGAGCTTGGTTACAAGAGGAAGGGATTTACTGGTCAGTGGACTGCTTCCGCTGTCGCCCAAAGTTTTTGAACTTGTCACTGACTTATTATGAATGCGCTGCAGGTGACGTATAAGGGAGGATGTTCCGAGGTGGTTAACGTCCTTACCCCTACTTATTACAGCTTGACAAAGGCAACACACGGCTTGACACCTGTTGTCCGCATTTCTGTTGAAATACTTCCACACTGAAGAGCTGATTTTTTTGGTATTTTCACCAGGCATGTCAATGGCCATATTCCTCCCATGGACAACAGGTGTCTCCCTGGGTGCCTGACTTAAACAAACCACCTCACCATCAGAATCCTCCTTGTCAATTTCCTCCCCAGCGCCAGCAACACCCATATCCTCATCCTGGTGTACTTCAACACTGACATCTTCAGTTTCACTATCAGGAACTGGACTGCGGGTGCTCCTTTCAACACTTGCAGGGGGCGTGCAAATGGTGGAAGGCGCAAGCTCTTCCCGTCCAGTGTTGGGAAGGTCAGGCATCGCAACCGACACAATTGGACTCTCCTTTGGGATTTGTGATTTCGAAGAACGCACAGTTCTTTGCTGTGCTTTTGCCGCAAGTCTTTTCTTTTTTCTAGCGAGAGGATGAGTGTTTCCATCCTCATGTGAAGCTGAACCACTAGCCATGAACATAGGCCAGGGCCTCAACCGTTCCTTGCCACTCCGTGTCGTAAATGGCATATTGGCAAGTTTACGCTTCTCCTCAGACGCTTTTAATTTTGATTTTTGGGTCATTTTTTTACTGATCTTTTGTGTTTTGGATTTTACATGCTCTGTACTATGACATTGGGCATCGGCCTTGGCAGACGACGTTGATGGCATTTCATCGTCTCGGCCATGACTAGTGGCAGCAGCTTCAGCACGAGGTGGAAGTGGATCTTGATCTTTCCCTATTTTTTTAACCTCCACATTTTTGTTCTCCATATTTTGCGCACAACTAAAAGCCACCACAGGTATACAATGTAGATGGATGGATAGTATAGTATTACTTATACTTATGGACGACGAGTGACGACACAGAGGTAGGTACAGCCGTGGCCTACCGTACTGCTGCTTAGTGCTTATATATAAATATAATATACTGTATAACGGACCTGGTGGACAGTGTCAGCAGACTGCTAAACTAGTATGAAGAAAGAAAAAAAACCCACCACAGGTATACAATGTAGATGGATGGATAGTATAGTATTACTTATACTTATGGACGACGAGTGATGACACAGAGGTAGGTACAGCCGTGACCTACCGTACTGCTGCTTAGTGCTTATATATAAATATAATATACTGTGTGTATAACGGACCTGGTGGACAGTGTCAGCAGACTGCTAAACTAGTATGAAGAAAGAAAAAAAAAACACCACAGGTATACAATGTAGATGGATGGATAGTATAGTATTACTTATACTTATGGACGACGAGTGACGACACAGAGGTAGGTACAGCCGTGGCCTACCGTACTGCTGCTTAGTGCTTATATATAAATATAATATACTGTATAACGGACCTGGTGGACAGTGTCAGCAGCAGACTGCTAAACTAGTATGAAGAAAGAAAAAAAAAACACCACAGGTATACAATGTAGATGGATGGATAGTATTACTTATACTTATGGACGATGAGTGACGAGTCGACACAGAGGTAGGTACAGCCGTGGCCTACCGTACTGCTGCTTAGTGCTTAATTATATATATATAATATACTGTATAACGGACCTGGTGGACAGTGTCAGCAGACTGCTAAACTAGTATGAAGAAAGAAAAAAAAACCACCACAGGTATACAATGTAGATGGATGGATAGTATAGTATTACTTATACTTATGGACGACGAGTGACGACACAGAGGTAGGTACAGCCGTGGCCTACCGTACTGCTGCTTAGTGCTTATATATAAATATAATATACTGTATAACGGACCTGGTGGACAGTGTCAGCAGACTGCTAAACTAGTATGAAGAAAGAAAAAAAAACCACCACAGGTATACAATGTAGATGGATGGATAGTATAGTATTACTTATACTTATGGACGACGAGTGATGACACAGAGGTAGGTACAGCCGTGGCCTACCGTACTGCTGCTTAGTGCTTATATATAAATATAATATACTGTATAACGGACCTGGTGGACAGTGTCAGCAGCAGACTGCTAAACTAGTATGAAGACAGAAAAAAAAAACACCACAGGTATACAATGTAGATGGATGGATAGTATTACTTATACTTATGGACGATGAGTGACGAGTCGACACAGAGGTAGGTACAGCCGTGGCCTACCGTACTGCTGCTTAGTGCTTAATTATATATATATAATATACTGTATAACGGACCTGGTGGACAGTGTCAGCAGCAGACTGCTAAACTAGTATGAAGAAAGAAAAAAAAAACACCACAGGTATACAATGTAGATGGATGGATAGTATTACTTATACTTATGGACGATGAGTGACGAGTCGACACAGAGGTAGGTACAGCCGTGGCCTACCGTACTGCTGCTTAGTGCTTAATTATATATATATAATATACTGTATAACGGACCTGGTGGACAGTGTCAGCAGCAGACTGCTAAACTAGTATGAAGAAAGAAAAAAAAAACACCACAGGTATACAATGTAGATGGATGGATAGTATTACTTATACTTATGGACGATGAGTGACGAGTCGACACAGAGGTAGGTACAGCCGTGGCCTACCGTACTGCTGCTTAGTGCTTAATTATATATATATAATATACTGTATAACGGACCTGGTGGACAGTGTCAGCAGACTGCTAAACTAGTATGAAGAAAGAAAAAAAAACCACCACAGGTATACAATGTAGATGGATGGATAGTATAGTATTACTTATACTTATGGACGACGAGTGACGACACAGAGGTAGGTACAGCCGTGGCCTACCGTACTGCTGCTTAGTGCTTATATATAAATATAATATACTGTATAACGGACCTGGTGGACAGTGTCAGCAGACTGCTAAACTAGTATGAAGAAAGAAAAAAAAAACCACCACAGGTATACAGTGTAGATGGATGGATAGTATAGTATTACTTATACTTATGGACGATGAGTGACGACACAGAGGTAGGTACAGCCGTGGCCTACCGTACTGCTGCTTAGTGCTTATATATAAATATAATATACTGTATAACGGACCTGGTGGACAGTGTCAGCAGACTGCTAAACTAGTATGAAGAAAGAAAAAAAAACACCACAGGTATACAATGTAGATGGATGGATAGTATAGTATTACTTATACTTATGGACGACGAGTGACGACACAGAGGTAGGTACAGCCGTGGCCTACCGTACTGCTGCTTAGTGCTTATATATAAATATAATATACTGTATAACGGACCTGGTGGACAGTGTCAGCAGACTGCTAAACTAGTATGAAGAAAGAAAAAAAAAACACCACAGGTATACAATGTAGATGGATGGATAGTATAGTATTACTTATACTTATGGACGACGAGTGCACTGACGACACAGAGGTAGGTACAGCCGTGGCCTACCGTACTGCTGCTTAGTGCTTATATATAAATATAATATACTGTGTGTATAACGGACCTGGTGGACAGTGTCAGCAGACTGCTAAACTAGTATGAAGAAAAAAAAAACACCACAGGTATACAATGTAGATGGATGGATAGTATAGTATTACTTATACTTATGGACGACGAGTGACGACACAGAGGTAGGTACAGCCGTGGCCTACCGTACTGCTGCTTAGTGCTTATATATAAATATAATATACTGTATAACGGACCTGGTGGACAGTGTCAGCAGCAGACTGCTAAACTAGTATGAAGAAAGAAAAAACACACCACAGGTATACAATGTAGATGGATGGATAGTATTACTTATACTTATGGACGACGAGTGACGAGTCGACACAGAGGTAGGTACAGCCGTGGCCTACCGTACTGCTGCTTAGTGCTTAATTATATATATAATATACTGTATAACGGACCTGGTGGACACTGCAGTGTCAGCAGACTGCTAAACAAACTAGCATGAAGAAAGAAAAAAAAAAAACACCACAGTGTTTTTCAGGCAGACAAACGTATACTGGACTGGTGGTCACTGTCAGCAAAACTGTGCACTGTACTCCTGCTATAACTGCTCCCCAGTCCCCACAATTAGGCAGTGTGAGCAGTGCACTCAGCACAGATATATCATGCAGCAGTGCAGCACACTGAGTGAGCACAGATATGGTGGAGCATTTTTTTTCAGGCAGAGAAACAACGGATTAAACTCAAAACCCTGCACTGTACTCCCTAACAGCTGCTCCCCGTCCCCAATCCTCCCCACAATTATAACTAAGTTCTAATATAATACAACGGACTCGGAGAGGACGCCAGCCACGTCCTCTCCCTATCAATCTCAATGCACGTGTGAAAATGGCGGCGACGCGCGGCTCCTTATATAGAATCCGAGTCTCGCGAGAATCCGACAGCGGGATGATGACGTTCGGGCGCGCTCGGGTTAACCGAGCAAGGCGGGAGGATCCGAGTCGCTCGGACCCGTGTAAAAAAAAGGTGAAGTTCGGGCGGGTTCGGATTCCGAGGAACCGAACCCGCTCATCACTACTTTGTATAGGATGAATGTACCTTCCCTTTACTACCTTTGAGGTTTACTTCTGTAAGCAAGGGGTATATGTAATAGGGTCTGAGTTTGCCGGTGCAGTGTGATGTCGGCCGGAAATTGCCATATTTTTAAAGCGGCAATCATTTACAATGCAAAACCAACCTGATTTTGCCTTGGAAATGATTGCTACTTTTAAAATAAGACCATTCTCAGCCAACAATCTGCACTTCCGGCAAACTCGGACTCTATTACATATAACCCCAGGTCTCTCTTTTTTTGATAAAACCATATGTGCTCAGGTGATGTGCTCAGGTGATGTGATCAGGATACCATCAACTGGGATCATGACAGTCAGAGTACTGTCAGCGGGATCCCAGTGGTCAAAATCCCAAGATATCCTGGAAGTAAGTACGGAGGGTTATGGGGTAGGGGTATGCACTAGGGGGAGGGTTAGGGTTAGGCTTTGGGTGCTAGGGTTAGGCAGCGGGAGGGGATGATTAGATTTAGACTACAGGAGGGGTGGGATAGGGGTATTGTTTAAATACTTACTGGGATCCATCAGGGATTTTTACTGTCAGGATGAGCATCGGGATTTCATACTAGAGATGAGCGGGTTCGGTTTCTCTGAAACCGAACCCGCACGAACTTCATGTTTTTTTTACGGGTCCGAGCAGACTCGGATCCTCCCGCCTTGCTCGGTTAACCCGAGCGCGCCCGAACGTCATCATGACGCTGTCGGATTCTCGCGAGACTCGGATTCTATATAAGGAGCCGCGCGTCGCCGCCATTTTCACACGTGCATTGAGATTGATAGGGAGAGGACGTGGCTGGCGTCCTCTCCATTAGAAATTAGATTAGAAGAGAGAGAGAGATTGTGCAGAGTCAGACAGAGTTTACCACAGTGACCAGTGCAGTTGTTGTTAGTTAACTTTTATTTATTTTAATATAATATATCCGTTCTCTGCTATATCCGTTCTCTGCCTGAAAAAAAACGATACACAGCAGCAGCCAGTCACACAGTGTGACTCAGTCTGTGTGCACTCAGCTCAGCCCAGTGTGCTGCACATCAATGTATAAAAGGCAAAGCTTATAATAATTGTGGGGGAGACTGGGGAGCACTGCAGGTTGTTATAGCAGGAGCCCCCAGGAGTACATAATATTATATTAATTTAAAATTAAACAGTGCACACTTTTGCTGCAGGAGTGCCACTGCCAGTGTGACTAGTGGTGACCAGTGCCTGACCACCAGTATAGTAGTATATTGTTGTATGTATTGTATACTATCTCTTTATCAACCAGTCTATATTAGCAGCAGACACAGTACAGTGCGGTAGTTCACGGCTGTGGCTACCTCTGTGTCGGCAGTCGGAACTCGGCAGGCAGTCCGTCCATCCATAATTGTATTACAATATATACCACCTAACCGTGGTATTTTTTTTTATTTCTTTATACCGTCGTCATAGTGTCATACTAGTTGTTACGAGTATACTACTATCTCTTTATCAACCAGTGTACAGTGCGGTAGTTCACGGCTGTGGCTACCTCTGTGTCGGCAGTCGGCAGGCAGTACGTCCATCCATAATTGTATTATTATTATAATATATACCACCTAACCGTGGTTTTTTTTCCATTCTTTATACCGTCATAGTGTCATACTAGTTGTTACGAGTATACTACTATCTCTTTATCAACCAGTGTACAGTGCGGTAGTTCACGGCTGTGGCTACCTCTGTGTCGGCAGTCGGCAGGCAGTCCGTCCATCCATAATTGTATTATTATTATAATATATACCACCTAACCGTGGTTTTTTTTTCATTCTTTATACCGTCGTCATAGTGTCATACTAGTTGTTACGAGTATACTACTATCTCTTTATCAACCAGTGTACAGTGCGGTAGTTCACGGCTGTGGCTACCTCTGTGTCGGCAGTCGGCAGGCAGTCCGTCCATCCATAATTGTATTATTATTATAATATATACCACCTAACTGTGGTATTTTTTTTTCTTTCTTTATACCGTCGTCATAGTGTCATACTAGTTGTTACGAGTATACTACTATCTCTTTATCAACCAGTGTACAGTGCGGTAGTTCACAGCTGTGGCTACCTCTGTGTCGGCAGTCGGCAGGCAGTCCGTCCATCCATAATTGTATTATTATTATAATATATACCACCTAACCGTGGTTTTTTTTTCATTCTTTATACCGTCGTCATAGTGTCATACTAGTTGTTACGAGTATACTACTATCTCTTTATCAACCAGTGTACAGTGCGGTAGTTCACGGCTGTGGCTACCTCTGTGTCGGCAGTCGGCAGGCAGTCCGTCCATCCATAATTGTATTATTATTATAATATATACCACCTAACTGTGGTATTTTTTTTTCTTTCTTTATACCGTCGTCATAGTGTCATACTAGTTGTTACGAGTATACTACTATCTCTTTATCAACCAGTGTACAGTGCGGTAGTTCACGGCTGTGGCTACCTCTGTGTCGGCAGTCGGCAGGCAGTCCGTCCATCCATAATTGTATTATTATTATAATATATACCACCTAACTGTGGTATTTTTTTTTCTTTCTTTATACCGTCGTCATAGTGTCATACTAGTTGTTACGAGTATACTACTATCTCTTTATCAACCAGGGTACAGTGCGGTAGTTCACGGCTGTGGCTACCTCTGTGTCGGCAGTCGGCAGGCAGTCCGTCCATCCATAATTGTATTATTATTATAATATATACCACCTAACTGTGGTATTTTTTTTTCTTTCTTTATACCGTCGTCATAGTGTCATACTAGTTGTTACGAGTATACTACTATCTCTTTATCAACCAGTGTACAGTGCGGTAGTTCACGGCTGTGGCTACCTCTGTGTCGGCAGTCGGCAGGCAGTCCGTCCATCCATAATTGTATTATTATTATAATATATACCACCTAACCGTGGTTTTTTTATACCACCTAACCGTGGCAGTCCGTCCATAATTGTATACTAGTATCCAATCCATCCATCTCCATTGTTTACCTGAGGTGCCTTTTAGTTCTGCCTATAAAATATGGAGAACAAAAAAGTTGAGGTTCCAAAATTAGGGAAAGATCAAGATCCACTTCCACCTCGTGCTGAAGCTGCTGCCACTAGTCATGGCCGAGACGATGAAATGCCAGCAACGTCGTCTGCCAAGGCCGATGCCCAATGTCATAGTACAGAGCATGTCAAATCCAAAACACCAAATATCAGAAAAAAAAGGACTCCAAAACCTAAAATAAAATTGTCGGAGGAGAAGCGTAAACTTGCCAATATGCCATTTACCACACGGAGTGGCAAGGAACGGCTGAGGCCCTGGCCTATGTTCATGGCTAGTGGTTCAGCTTCACATGAGGATGGAAGCACTCAGCCTCTCGCTAGAAAACTGAAAAGACTCAAGCTGGCAAAAGCACCGCAAAGAACTGTGCGTTCTTTGAAATCCCAAATCCACAAGGAGAGTCCAATTGTGTCGTTTGCGATGCCTGACCTTCCCAACACTGGACGTGAAGAGCATGCGCCTTCCACTATTTGCATGCCCCCTGCAAGTGCTGGAAGGAGCACCCGCAGTCCAGTTCCTGATAGTCAGATTGAAGATGTCAGTGTTGAAGTACACCAGGATGAGGAGGATATGGGTGTTGCTGGCGCTGGGGAGGAAATTGACCAGGAGGATTCTGATGGTGAGGTGGTTTGTTTAAGTCAGGCACCCGGGGAGACACCTGTTGTCCGTGGGAGGAATATGGCCGTTGACATGCCAGGTGAAAATACCAAAAAAATCAGCTCTTCGGTGTGGAGGTATTTCACCAGAAATGCGGACAACAGGTGTCAAGCCGTGTGTTCCCTTTGTCAAGCTGTAATAAGTAGGGGTAAGGACGTTAACCACCTCGGAACATCCTCCCTTATACGTCACCTGCAGCGCATTCATAATAAGTCAGTGACAAGTTCAAAAACTTTGGGTGACAGCGGAAGCAGTCCACTGACCAGTAAATCCCTTCCTCTTGTAACCAAGCTCACGCAAACCACCCCACCAACTCCCTCAGTGTCAATTTCCTCCTTCCCCAGGAATGCCAATAGTCCTGCAGGCCATGTCACTGGCAAGTCTGACGAGTCCTCTCCTGCCTGGGATTCCTCCGATGCATCCTTGCGTGTAACGCCTACTGCTGCTGGCGCTGCTGTTGTTGCCGCTGGGAGTCGATGGTCATCCCAGAGGGGAAGTCGTAAGCCCACTTGTACTACTTCCAGTAAGCAATTGACTGTTCAACAGTCCTTTGCGAGGAAGATGAAATATCACAGCAGTCATCCTACTGCAAAGCGGATAACTGAGTCCTTGACAACTATGTTGGTGTTAGACGTGCGTCCGGTATCCGCCGTTAGTTCACAGGGAACTAGACAATTTATTGAGGCAGTGTGCCCCCGTTACCAAATACCATCTAGGTTCCACTTCTCTAGGCAGGCGATACCGAGAATGTACACGGACGTCAGAAAAAGACTCACCAGTGTCCTAAAAAATGCAGTTGTACCCAATGTCCACTTAACCACGGACATGTGGACAAGTGGAGCAGGGCAGGGTCAGGACTATATGACTGTGACAGCCCACTGGGTAGATGTATGGACTCCCGCCGCAAGAACAGCAGCGGCGGCACCAGTAGCAGCATCTCGCAAACGCCAACTCTTTCCTAGGCAGGCTACGCTTTGTATCACCGCTTTCCAGAATACGCACACAGCTGAAAACCTCTTACGGCAACTGAGGAAGATCATCGCGGAATGGCTTACCCCAATTGGACTCTCCTGTGGATTTGTGGCATCGGACAACGCCAGCAATATTGTGTGTGCATTAAATATGGGCAAATTCCAGCACGTCCCATGTTTTGCACATACCTTGAATTTGGTGGTGCAGAATTTTTTAAAAAACGACAGGGGCGTGCAAGAGATGCTGTCGGTGGCCAGAAGAATTGCGGGACACTTTCGGCGTACAGGCACCACGTACAGAAGACTGGAGCACCACCAAAAACTACTGAACCTGCCCTGCCATCATCTGAAGCAAGAAGTGGTAACGAGGTGGAATTCAACCCTCTATATGCTTCAGAGGTTGGAGGAGCAGCAAAAGGCCATTCAAGCCTATACAATTGAGCACGATATAGGAGATGGAATGCACCTGTCTCAAGTGCAGTGGAGAATGATTTCAACGTTGTGCAAGGTTCTGATGCCCTTTGAACTTGCCACACGTGAAGTCAGTTCAGACACTGCCAGCCTGAGTCAGGTCATTCCCCTCATCAGGCTTTTGCAGAAGAAGCTGGAGGCATTGAAGAAGGAGCTAACACGGAGCGATTCCGCTAGGCATGTGGGACTTGTGGATGCAGCCCTTAATTCGCTTAACAAGGATTCACGGGTGGTCAATCTGTTGAAATCAGAGCACTACATTTTGGCCACCGTGCTCGATCCTAGATTTAAAGCCTACCTTGGATCTCTCTTTCCGGCAGACACAGGTCTGCTGGGGTTGAAAGACCTGCTGGTGACAAAATTGTCAAGTCAAGCGGAACGCGACCTGTCAACATCTCCTCCTTCACATTCTCCCGCAACTGGGGGTGCGAGGAAAAGGCTCAGAATTCCGAGCCCACCCGCTGGCGGTGATGCAGGGCAGTCTGGAGCGACTGCTGATGCTGACATCTGGTCCGGACTGAAGGACCTGACAACGATTACGGACATGTCGTCTACTGTCACTGCATATGATTCTCTCAACATTGATAGAATGGTGGAGGATTATATGAGTGACCGCATCCAAGTAGGCACGTCACACAGTCCGTACTTATACTGGCAGGAAAAAGAGGCAATTTGGAGGCCCTTGCACAAACTGGCTTTATTCTACCTAAGTTGCCCTCCCACAAGTGTGTACTCCGAAAGAGTGTTTAGTGCCGCCGCTCACCTTGTCAGCAATCGGCGTACGAGGTTACATCCAGAAAATGTGGAGAAGATGATGTTCATTAAAATGAATTATAATCAATTCCTCCGCGGAGACATTGACCAGCAGCAATTGCCTCCACAAAGTACACAGGGAGCTGAGATGGTGGATTCCAGTGGGGACGAATTGATAATCTGTGAGGAGGGGGATGTACACGGTGATATATCGGAGGGTGAAGATGAGGTGGACATCTTGCCTCTGTAGAGCCAGTTTGTGCAAGGAGAGATTAATTGCTTCTTTTTTGGGGGGGGTCCAAACCAACCCGTCATATCAGTCACAGTCGTGTGGCAGACCCTGTCACTGAAATGATGGGTTGGTTAAAGTGTGCATGTCCTGTTTTGTTTATACAACATAAGGGTGGGTGGGAGGGCCCAAGGATAATTCCATCTTGCACCTCTTTTTTCTTTTCTTTTTCTTTGCATCATGTGCTGATTGGGGAGGGTTTTTTGGAAGGGACATCCTGCGTGACACTGCAGTGCCACTCCTAGATGGGCCCGGTGTTTGTGTCGGCCACTAGGGTCGCTTATCTTTCTCACACAGTCAGCTACCTCATTGCGCCTCTTTTTTTCTTTGCGTCATGTGCTGTTTGGGGAGGGTTTTTTGGAAGGGACATCCTGCGTGACACTGCAGTGCCACTCCTAGATGGGCCCGGTGTTTGTGTCGGCCACTAGGGTCGCTAATCTTACTCACACAGTCAGCTACCTCATTGCGCCTCTTTTTTTCTTTGCGTCATGTGCTGTTTGGGGAGGGTTTTTTGGAAGGGCCATCCTGCGTGACACTGCAGTGCCACTCCTAGATGGGCCCGGTGTTTGTGTCGGCCACTAGGGTCGCTAATCTTACTCACACAGCTACCTCATTGCGCCTCTTTTTTTCTTTGCGTCATGTGCTGTTTGGGGAGGGTTTTTTGGAAGGGACATCCTGCGTGACACTGCAGTGCCACTCCTAGATGGGCCCGGTGTTTGTGTCGGCCACTAGGGTCGCTTATCTTACTCACACAGCGACCTCGGTGCAAATTTTAGGACTAAAAATAATATTGTGAGGTGTGATGTGTTCAGAATAGGCTGAAAATGAGTGTAAATTATGTTTTTTGAGGTTAATAATACTTTGGGATCAAAATTACCCCCAAATTCTATGATTTAAGCTGTTTTTTAGGGTTTTTTGAAAAAAACACCCGAATCCAAAACACACCCGAATCCGACAAAAAAAATTCGGTGAGGTTTTGCCAAAACGCGTTCGAACCCAAAACACGGCCGCGGAACCGAACCCAAAACCAAAACACAAAACCCGAAAAATTTCAGGCGCTCATCTCTATTTCATACCCAACCCATGCACTTATCTTAGTCTATGTATTTATTTCTGTTATACTGACAGGGTAGCGTCTAGTTTCCCTTCGTGGAGAGGACCTTTCTCATAAACCCCTGGGTCCATGTCACAAACTATTTGGAATAGTAACCTGTGGCGAAGTGAGCCCGCGAGGGTCCATTGGTGCACAGAAAAAAATAATAATGACCTCAAACGAACGGAGAAAACATGTAGGTGCTGTAAGGGCAGAAGTTCTCTTCTGCCCTCTCGTAATGTCACTTCCAGGTCCTGATCACAAAGGAAGAATAGACACAACCCTACTGACAGATACACAGCCTTAATTTGTGCTGTTAATATATATAAAGCTGTACCTGTATAAAATACAGCAGCATTATTCTAGAATTAGATCTTTTCCAGATACGCTTAGTGACACAGCTGCCAGCACACTTTCTTTCATTTGCCAGGTCTTTTCATCCCTGAGTGATAAGTCCATTAAAACAATATGCCATCCTCCATTTACTAAGTCCCCGAACAATAAAGACTCTCCAGACGTCTGGAAATCTGGAGCGGATTCTGCTCACATACTCCCCCAGGTACTGCTGTAAAATAAGGACATTGTCTAGGTATAAAACAGACAATATAGCAAATCAAGAGAAATGGTTTAGATCAGTTTTTTAGCAATTAATTTGATGTGTCTTAAGAATGCAGTGCTGGAGGGGTTACCACATTATCTTACATGGCAGGCAATGACACATTTTGTCATATGATTGATGACTTATTTTATAGCTCTGTGAAAGAAGACAATGCATTGTACTGTAGCCGGCCACTGAAATGTCTTTGTGTCAGCAAGAGCAACTTCACAAAACAACATCATCAGTGAGAGGTCTGTGACAGCATCTCACTTCCCACCTTTCAGCATGATGAAGTGTTTATGGAAGGTGGGGTTCTGAAGTAACACATTGCTGTGTATTCCCTGGGAGTGTGCTTCGTAGCTTCACACCAGGTAACCCTTCTTCGCCACATCTCTTCTGCCTATTGTTACAGATCACTGTACAGATTTCAGGGGGGGGGAAATGATAAGATTTTGGTTTGTAAATATTTCTGCTGTCTGAAAGACCCATGAGAATCTATTTTTCCATGTGTGATATTATATCACATTCAAATATATGATAAATACAGTATGCTTCACAACACTTAATTACTAAACTTGTCTCGCTATGGTAACTAAAAGATGGACTTTTCACAGTAGAAGTATGGGGTACGTTTATTTTGCTTGAGTGCAATAAATTGTATGGTAACAATATGTGTGTTTCTATGTGATTGTGCATGTGTGATTGTGTGTGAGTGTGTGTGTGTGTTATTGTGGAAAATGAAGAAAATAATGGGGCACTCAATAGTGTGAATAGGTTATTAAATAGCACTATATATAAAAGAATATTTGTACTCCAATAACAGAGATAGAAAAATCATCACTTCATATTACCAGCAGTAGTGGCTGCTGTAATACTCTTATTCCTTCTAATGCAATCCTGTAGACCACATTGATATACTGTATAAATGTCAGGCCATGTTCCTGAATCCATCTGAACAGTATGGCCTTGAACCTGGGATGCACTATAGGAGAATATGAGTAAAGGTTTGGGCAGATACCTCCCCCCTTCCCAAATCCTCAATCTGCCCCAGCAGTAGGTCACAAAACACAGTGCACCCCTTCATGAAGACTACCAAGTATTGGAAAATCTGCAAAGGACAAGGGGCCTTAAGATCCCTGCGTATTATACCAAGCTTGTATAAGTATTTAAAACACATAGACAGACTTTGCAAACACTTGTTCACCAATTTCTTGTAAAAGAATTTATTTTTTACTCTTTGTAATTAAAAAGGATTACATAAAAGCCAATATAACTGCTGCATCAGAGCTGACCCTAGGCATAGGCAAACTAGGCAAATGCCTAGGGTCTTTGGAATGCTTAGGTTCACAAGCAGATTCTGCTGATTAAAATGATATGCGGCATGCCTATATTCTGGGTGTGACTGCGGCTGTATCTGCATACGAAATTCTACATTACAGTGTTTTCCTGGAAATCAGCAGAAGCTGTTTGTGCATGCTAGTCACATAGCAATGAAAATAAGATGCATTTTGTGCAAAAAAAGGTGCCCAGCGTTAGCAGAGCTGGATGGGGGCTGCATGGTATATTAAGGCAAAACGTATGAGGACACATCTGTATCCAAGCAGAGGCAGAGGTCACAGTGTTAGCGGATATGTGTATGGGTAGGTTCGTTGAGCAATAGTGTTTGGCATATGTGTAAGGGGCATTATGAGTGGCGTGTATAAATGCATTAATAATGTGCGGCATATGTGTAAGGGACATTATGTTGTAATGTGTATAAATGCATTAATATTGTGCAGCATATGTGTAAGAATCATTATGTGTGTCTTTATGTGTATAAGGGATGGCATGATGTGTAAAGTGCATTATGTTTATAAGGACATTAATACTTTGTGTCATATGTGTAAGGGACATTACTGTGTGGTATTATGTGTATAAAGGCATTACTAATGTGTGGCATTATGTGTATAAGGTGCTCTACTGTATGGCGTAATGTATAGAAAAGGCACTACAGTGTGGTCTAATGTGAATAAAGAGCAATATGGTGTGGTATAATGTGAATAAGTATCAATTCAGTGTGATGTAATGTGAATAAGGAACACTACTGTGATTAGTAATGTATACAAGTTAAAGTGGTACTACTTTGTGATGTAACGTGAAGAAGGGACACTATTGCATGATATAATGTATGTGAATAAAGTTGCACTACCATGTGGCATCATTTGAATTGGGGGTACTATTTGGACCTTCCCAAAAGAATACGCCCCTTTTTGGGCTGCGCACTGAATGGGCTGCACACTGCTCCTATTTAAAATATAGGGGGTAGGAATGCTAAAATGAGGACTGCTATGACTGAGGGGTGATGGTGATGGGAAGGGGGTGCAGGGTCAGAGGCGGAATTAGAAGCGGTGCTAGAGGGCACCAGACAAAGGGGTATATGCAATTGCGGTTGAATTGCCGCAAATGTCGAAAAACGGGGCATTTTCAACACAAAAAAATGATTCGACAATGCAATACAGTACTTTTCGACAAAAAAACGGCCGTTACAAATTCAACTTTTTGCAATTCGACAGTTGTCAAGTTCGACATGTCTGCAATGGTAAAAATGCGGCATTTCAACAAAAGTATATTCAATTGAAGAATGTCGATTCGACAACAGTGCTTTTCGACAGTCATTTCATCAATTTCAGCCCGCCTCATTTTGCTGGCGGGATCTAATAACATTTTTTAAAAACATGTTTTTTTGTGTGTTTTTTTTATTGCTAATAGCATATCTATTTATATTAGAAGGGATTACGTACTTGGTTTGTCTATTAGGAGCCACAAGTATTATTTATATATTTTTTAAAAGAATATATATATATTTTTTTTACTCACTAAAATAATATGGAGAGATCAGAGCATGTTTTTCAGTGGGAAGGGGTGGGAATATGTAAAAAATCCTGAAAAAAAATGCGTGAGGTCCCCCCTCCTAAGCATAACCAGCCTCGGGCTCTTTGAGCCGGTCCTGGTTGTAAAAATACGGGGGGAAAAATGACAGGGGATCCCCCGTATTTTCACAACCAGCACCGGGCTCTGCATCCGGTCCTGGTGCCAAAAATATGGGGGACAAAAAACGTAGGGGTCCCCCGTATTTTTAACACCAGCATCGGGCTCCACTAGTCAGAGAGATAATGCCACAGCCGGGGAACACTTTTATATCGGTCCCTGCGGCCGTGGCATTAAATCACTAACTAGTCACCCCTGTTCGGGGTACCCTTGAGGAGTGGGGACCCCTTAAATCAAGGGGTCCCCCCCTCCAGCTACCCAAGGGCCAGGGGTGAAGCCCGAGGCTGTCCCCCCCATCCAAGGGCTGCCGATGGGAGGCTGATAGCCAAGTGACAAAAATAAAGAATATTGTTTTTTGGAGCAGAACTACAAGTCCCAGCACGCCTCCTCCGCAAGCTGGTACTTAGAGAACCACAAGTACCAGCATGTGGGGGGAAAACGGGCTCGCTGGTACCTGCAAAAAAAATACCCAAATAAAAACAGTACATGCACACCGTGAAAGTAAAACTTTATTACATACATGCACATCGACACACACATACTTACCTATGTTCACACGCCGACGAGGTCCCCTTCACCAGTAGAATCCATGGGGTACCTGTAAATAAAATTATACTCACAAAAATCCAGTGTAGATCTGTCCTCTTCTTGTTTGTAATCCACGTACTTGGCAAAATAATAAAACGCCAAACCCGGACCAAGCACTGAAAGGGGTCCCATGTTTACACATGGGACCCCTTTCCCCGACTGCTGAGACCCCCCGTGACTCCTGTCACAGAGGGTCCCTTCAGCCAATCAGGGAGCGCCACGTCGTGGCACTCTCCTGATTGGCTGTGCGCGTCTGAGCTGTCAGACGGCGCATAGCACTATGACGCTCCATTATCTTCAATGGTGGGAACTTTGTGGTCAGCGGTGAGGTTACTCGCGGTCAACCGCTGACCGCAAAGTTCCCACCATTGAATATAATGGAGCGGAGAGTAAGTCCAGTTTCTCTCCTGCCTACACCACTGAGGGGGTGACTTACCGCTAACTCTCCTCAGCAGGGCTAGTTTTGGTAATAGTCACTGAAGCCACCTCCTGTTTTGCAGCAGTAGCAGGCAAAGCATTAGCGGCTTTATCTCTGCGCTTTGGGTGGGATGTACTAACCTCCCCCGCTGTGGTATCTTGCTTTTCTCTGTGCTCCCTGTGTTATCTCCATGGTTACTGGTCTCCTCTCCACTGCCCGTTGCTCCCCCACACTGCTGTTCTTTTCTCCTCTCACTGTGGCCCGCCTCATCATCACCGCTGTGGCCACTGATAACTGCACTCTCCATAGCTCTTGATCAGCGCTGCGCTCCCCCTGTTAGTTGCGCATGCGCCCCTGTGTCAGGCGCACACTGGCTTGTGTGTGTATGGCTTGTGGGACGCTGGATCCTGGACTCTGCCCGCGGTGATGTGGCAGACCACGGTGAGAGGTGAGAAAAAAACGGGCAGCATGGGGGAGCAGCGGGTAGCGCTGGGCAGCGGAGAGGAGTGAAAACTCAGTAACTCCAGAGATAACACAGGGAGTACACAGAAAAGCAAGATACCGCAGCGGGGGAGGTTAGTACATCCCGCTATAAGTCGAGTATTTGTAAATGGACCCATCAATTGGTGAAAAGTAAAACTGCTGAGTTATCCAGCTAGGGAAGCGGTAACTGTCATTCTCCTCCCATATTTGGTAAGGGAGAGAGATGAGGGGTCTAAGATGTGCTAGCAGACAGTTGGAACCAGAAACTTTGGGATGGAATGTGAAGCTGTTGAATGGAGAGGCAGTCAGATCACAAGAAGAGGCTGAGATACTTGTCTGAATTGAGGTGAGAGATGAAACAGCGAGTTGAATATAAGACCCCTTTTCCTAGTAGCTCAAAAAAGACGGGTAAATGCACGGGGGCACGCATTTACCCGTGGTCTTTGCAAGTGGAAAAGGGCCTCCCCGCAAAAACCCGGATCAAGTGACCCGTGAATCCTACCCGGGTATCTACCTGGGTAGGACACGGGAATGATCCGGGTAAGGTTGTAGTGTAAATGCTCCCGTTTACACTATATGGAAGGGTGGCGCTGGTAGATCATGTGATCTACCAGCGCCACCCAGCGCCACCCCCTGCAGCGTCACCAACCCGGCAATATGCCGGGTTGGTGACTGCTGATCGGAAAGGGGCTGAGCACGGGTCACAGCCGGGCAGCGCCCGTGTCAGGCTCTCGGCTGCGACCTGTGCTTGTAGGTGGAAAAGGGGTATAAGAGGAGAGAAGAATTTGTGATGAAGTATCACTAGGCAATTAGTTAAGAGGCAACATAGGAAAAAGAATCAATAAATAAAATAAAAGCAACATACTGTAAAAAGAGAATTGGGGGGACAAAAAATGGGAGAGTGAGAAAAATAGTATCATCTATGTTCCAGCTCAAGTGTACAGACTTGCAGTACAGGAAAATATACATGTAGTATAATTAAAATGAGAATCCATATGGAGCCTGTAAATGCATGCTATGCATCATGGGAGATGATGTCATGCCGAGGTGACTCACTTCCTGTTTATCTCCTGTTATTTCCACATGGTGTCTGGCTCATGCTGAGTAAAGACCTGTATTACACTGATGCTGAAAGTGTCGTCCTGATTTTGTTGTTACACATCTACATGGTGTCGGAACTGGGATGCCATGGCACAGTCTCAGGAGAATAGATCCGCTGATATTTGATGAAAACGTGGCTGACAACTGGCTGAGGTTTAAAAGGGAATGGCACGTATACTCCATAGCAGGCCTTTCAGACAAATCAAAATCCAGACATACACGCTGCTGAACATCGCAGGCACCGATGCTGTGGACAAATCAGATGCTTTTGTATACGCTGACGGAGAAGACAGAGAGGATCCTGACATCCTAATTGCAAAGTTTGAAGAGATCTGCATGCCAGTAAAGAATGTAATTATTTTCAACAGCACAAACTAAAAGGGTAATGACACTATACAGTCCTACGTCTCAACGCTAAAGCTGCTGGCAAAGAAGTGCAATTTTGGTATCCTCACAGAGGAGCTCATCCGTGACAGAATTGTATGCGGCATACACAGCGACAAGATACGTGCACAGCTGCTGCGGGAGAAGGGCCTCACATTAGAAACTGCCATAAATAACTGTATGTTAAATGAGCAGTCTGAAAAGGGCACAAGGGAACTAAGAAAGGACGCTGAGGTGTGTGTCATGGCAGACGTTCCGCGCCGATCCTCCACATGTCAGAACTGCGTGTCACAGCACCCTCCTGACAAACAAAGCTGCCCCACGTATGGTAAACGATGTAATGCATGTGGCAAATGGAATCATTTTGCAAGGTGCTGCCGCTCCAAAGATCAAACTTCCATAAAGCGACAGCGGATTAACCAGGTTGAAACGGAGCCAGGGTGTGAATCGGTTCACATGACTGTTTGTGATAGTGTAGACCACTTGGATGAAAAGGGCAAATATTTATCAAACTGAGAACAAAGCATATGAACAAGGTGGCCATACTCAAAATAGACTCAGGAGCGAAGTGCAATGTCATATCCTACAAACAGCTATGTGAAATAGATCCAACTGCACTGATAAACCCACGAGACAAGATCAACGTGATAGCTTAGCTTACGGTGGCCAGATCATCACCACACTGGGATCCACAAAGCTAAAGTTTACCCATGCTGATTTGCTATTCCACATTGTGGATCAAAAGGTTAAACCACTGCTAGGCCTCCCTGACAGTATGAAGCTAGGCCTTCTCAAATTGGGGCCTGATGTACACGCAACACAGATGACCGTCCCAGAGATAAAAGACTTTCAGGATTGATTAGATTGCAGTACACTTGGCAAGCTTCCTGTTGTGTACCATATGAGGCTGGATGACTCCATTGTACCTACTGTCTGTGCCCCCCGGAGGGTTCCTATCACAATGAAAGACAACATCATTAAAGAGATCCACAGAATGACTCAATTGGGTGTCATTGCCCCATAGAGGAAGCAACACAGTGGGTGTCCGCCATGGTGGCCACATCAAAAATGGATGGGACTGTACATCTTTGTATTGATCCAGTACACTTGAGCAAAGCACTGCTGCATCAATATCACCCTCTCCGCACCATCGAGCAAGTGATTGCTGACATGCCAGGTGCCACAGTTTTCAGTACCCTGGATGCAAAATGCGGATTCTGGCATATCCCTTTGGACAGAGCTTCGTCCCTGCTCACCGCTTTCATGACCTCAATAGGGCGGTATGTCTTCCTTTGCATGCCCTATGGAATCAGTATGGGCAGTGAGGTCTTCCAGCGTTGCATGGAGCAACTGTTTGCAGGCTATCCCTGTGAAATCATTGTCGATGACATCCTGATGTGGGGCCGCACCAAGGAAGAACACGACCAGCGACTGCACCAGGTACTTGAACGGGCCCGTGCTTTAAACCTCAAGCTCAACCCAGACAAATGCAAGTTTAGAGTTACAGAAGTGGCATACGTGGGCCACGTGCTCACTAGTCAAAGCGTCAAACCGGATCCGAATAAAATCACTGCCATCCAGCAGATGCCGCTTCCGGCTGACCAACAGGCGCTGCAGCACTTCCTGGGGATGACCAATTACCTGTCTAAATTTGTTCCGCAATACAGTGAAACCACAGCACCTTTGCGGCAGCTACTCCACCAGGTCTCAGAATGGTGCTGGCTGGATGCACACACGGCTGCTGTTGATTGATTGAAGACAAATCCACCGGTCCTGCAATATTTCATCGTGCATGATCTGGTAGTCCTCTCTGCAGACGCTTCACAGAGTGGTCTAGGGGCCGTGTGCCTTCAACACCGCAGACTGGTAGCTTTAGCTTCCAGGACTCTCACTGACACTGAAACCAGGTATGCACAAATTGAGAAAGAACTGTTGGCACTGGTGTTCACCTGCAACCGTTTACATGACTTCATCTATGGCCATCCTGTCATGGTGGAAACCGACCATCAGCCTCTCATCACCATACTGAAGAAGCCCATCCACTCTGCTTCTTCCCGTATTCAGGGCATGATGCTCAAGCTGCAGCGGTACAACCTGGATGTCATATATAGGTAATGCAAAGAAATGTACGTTGCTGATGCTCTGTCTCAAGCCTTCCTTTTGAGTACTGACATGAACGCTGCTGAGGATGACTATGAGCTCATGGCTGTGGAGGTGCTCCCTACCAAGCAGCTGGAAGAGCTGCGTGCTGCTACACTTGCAGATGATCTTTGCCAGAGTCTCTCTGCTGTCATTCTCAATGGCTGACCAGCCTCTTCCATAGAAATGCCTCACTGCCTTCGCTCCTTCTACTGTATGAGAGATGAGCTCACAGTGTCTGATGGTGTCATCCTGCGGGGTCATCGCTTCGTGATTCCGGCTGCCCTTCAGACGTTCTACACCCAGCAGATTCACCATCCCGGCCTGGAGGCTACCAAGCGTAGGGCCCGTGAAACCACATTCTGGCCCTCCATGTACAGTGACATTCACCGTGCTGTCTCGTTTTGTGCACCCTGCAATGCCTTGCTTCCACACCTGCCATGGGAGCCCATGCTGCTCCATGACATTCCTGATCTTCCGTGGTCCATTCTTGCAGCTGATTTATTAGATTGGAGGTGGAAGGAGTACCTGGTACTAGTTGACTCCTATTCAGGATGGTTCGAGATAAACTACTTGCCCAGCACCACAAGTCACATGGTCATTGCACAGATGAAGAGACACTTTGCAGCACATGGCACCCCACAGCAGCTGATCACTGATAATGACATGCAATTCAAGAGTAGAGAGTTCAAGGACTTTGCGAATACATAGGACTTCCAGCACATCACTAGTAGGCCACACTACCCACAGTCAAATGGATTGGCAGAGCGTGCAGTCCGCTCTACAAAGCACCTAATGGAGAAGTGTGCACGAGATGGATCGGACATATACTTGGCACTGTTAAACTTGAGAAACGCCCCGAGATGGACTTCCACCCACTGTACAGTGCCTAATAGCATGGCGCACCCACACAGGCATCCCAATGGCAAAGCAGCTCCTGCAACCCAGAGTAGAGCAACAGGTACGGGAGAACACCAGCAAGTGCAGAATGGCTGACAAAGCTTCTTATGACAGATCAGCATACCACCTGCCACCACTGTCTCCAGGCCAGCCTGTCCGCATACAAACTGAGCAAGGATTTGACAGAATGGCAGTGGTTCAGCATCCTGCAGGTCATCCAAATAGCTACGTGGTACAGTCTGATAATGCCCTCTATGAATGCAACCCCCGCGATCTGTTAAGTGTACCTGAAGAAAGCTCTACACAGCCTGACTCATCAGTTTCTACCACAGCTGCAACCAATGTCAGTGATGAGTCGCATTGCATGGACAGTCCTTCCTCAGAGACCACTTCTGAAGTAATAGAGCTCTCTGGTGTCACAGCGGACATGCCTATAGGTTCCCAGTGTACCATTACCAGATCGAGCCGTGTGTCCAAACCCAATCCAAAGTTCCAAGACTTTATTGTATAATGTCTTTTCTTTTGTTCACGCCTAACATTGTCACATTGTTGCATTTGTTTCATCTATGTTCTGCATCCTTCCAGTTTGAAAGGGGGGATGTAAATGCATGCTGTGCATCATGGAAGATGAGGTCATGCCGAGGTGACTCACTTCCTGTTTGTCTCCTGTTACTTCCAATTGGTGTCTGTCTCATGCTGAGTGAAGACCTGTATTACGCTGATGCTGCAAGTGTCATCCTGATTTTGTTGTTACAGATCTACAGAATCAAAATACATAATAATAGATATGTGAAAAATAATCTGCTAATTGTTGCAATAGATATAACATATAAGAATGCATTACATTCACATCATTATTTGAGACTCCCTATGGGCATTTAAATAAGCACTGGACAGGAGACCTACATAGATCTAAACACTGTAGATCTACTGTAAATAGAACACAGGTAAATTCAAGTCAAGCAATAAAAACATGTATCTAAGGCAACTTTACTAAAATACAACCAGATGAATCTATTTACCAAATATGGATGCACCATTGTACTGATGTCCATAATTTATTGACATTACTTGAGAATTACAGTAATATTGTACTATATTGTAGTTACATTCTTTTACTGTGTGCGCGTGAGATGAAGGAGGGTTATGGAATAGGATTAACTGTTTAATTTTACAAAGGGTTAAGGGAGGTATACTATGTACATTTACATATTTATAAATTATATCAAATACATTATAGGGGAGTCTAAGCACTAATGTTTTTTGGTGATATGATAAATTCTAAAGAGGGTGAGATATAACGATGACAGAGAAAGAGATATTGTAAATTCAAAGTATAAATAAATACAGTATTTAAAGTATACATATGCTTACTTAAACATTATACTATATATTTATTGTTGTTGTCTTGGCCTTCTATCCTCCTTATAACAAATCACTGAGAGCTTATTTGCCGTCCTTTTGTTTCATTGTGCATTAGTTAATGGAGGTAGTTGTAGGTCCATCAAATCTATAATAATAGATCATAGGGGTTTCCCGAGCCAACCTCTGGTGGCACTCCTCTACTATCAACAGACTCAGTTGGAGGCATCACAAAGACAAGAATTAATAAAAGAAGCAAGTACATCATCGTATCACCTAGTCATCTATTCCTAATTCAGGCGAGCAGGTGTTTCATATTAAGTATGTTGAAATTGTAATTAATGTTTGCCAATATATTGTCTGTAAAAGAGCTGTGGCCACCCTGAATACCTGAGTAGACCCAATCTGACCAAGAAGAAACCAAGTGCAACCTATTCCCCAAGTGCTCTAAGCACCAACCTAAGCCAGTCTGAGTTGATTACCTCCACAATAAATAGGTGCATTGAGGACATATGACATCTCCAGACATTGTGGAACCTCCCCAATAAGAGTCTGAAATGGATATGAACAGCACCTGATTCACAATCAAGCAAATATGAAAATATTAAAAGAAAAAGAAATCAGAATCACTGACAATATATCCATAAAAAATATGTTAACCTGGGCAAGCACTATACAATTATCTGGCAGATTATATGGTTGGAAAGAAAATCTGGTAATGGATGAGAGCAAATGACAATCAAACATTTGCTCCCAAACAGTGGAAAATGGCCAAAAACTATCGTTCAAACATATTGGCTAAATGCATAATTTGTTAATTTTTTCCAAACAGGCCACTCAAAATATACCATTCTTCAAACAGTTTTGTATGAAGAGATTGACAAAGCTTGGGGGAAACCTGATACCCATGGCTGTACCAGTTTTTGTAGCTAAAATTGTGAATTAAAAATAAAATAATGGTGTTCTTTAGATGCTTTTGAAAATCTATCAGTTAAAGCTATCATGCAAATAAAAATGTCTTCAAGAGAAGGAGACAGATTCAGTACAGGAGGGAGGTGTTCTGGATATGGATCTATAAATTAAGAACCACTACTCCCCAAGGACTAAATATATGACTATGCTACTTATATATTATTTGAAATATAAATAAAAATGTGTGCTTAACAAGTATCTGTTAGTTTAATATTTGATTATTATTATTATTATTGTTGTTATAATAATAATAATAATAATAATAATAATAATAATAATAATAATTAGTAGTAGTAGTAGTAGTAGTAGTAGTAGTATTTCTTTCTTTTTTTCCCTAAAAGTTTTTTTTTTAATGTAAATATTGGAAAAATATTTTTTTAGCTACATATTTTTTTATTATTATTTAGTATATACTGTATGTATTGTATATTTGCAAACAGTGGCTATGTTTTAAACATTGTCTTTAATATTGCTAGCTCACATTTTAAGTATTTAGATTTTATTTGGTAAATACAAATTGTTTAATTTCATTCACCTAGAAGTAATGAATATATAATATGTATACTTGTAGCATGACCGGACCTTCAAAGATGAACCCAGAAGAAACACGTTTACAATTTCTTACTAAGGATGGTATCCTATTAGCCGCGGTAAAACATTGGGTGCGAAAAATGTCAATTTCTCGCAGTTTTTCCCCATGTTTCACCAATTTGTTTTACAGGCTATCCTATTAGATCATCCATAAAAAAATAAAAAACGTATTTTCTACCGAAAACACACAGGTTCTCCATAGTTGGAGACTATCTACAGTATGTCAGAGGAACCAAGAGCAATGTATCTTTTGGACTCTGTGACTCAATTGTTAAAATTGGGAAGAGACCAAAAGATTGGAGAGGTTTAACTTATGTAACAGAAGGGCCTCATCTGATGTTTGAAAGACAACTAAGTTGCCATCAGTAAGGATTTGTAAACTAAAGGAAAAATCTTCTTGATACCCACTTGACAATGATTCTTCCCACTGTATAGATTCTTCAATATGTGAACAGTAATGAATTTGTACAGTTTTGTAAATGGCAAATTGTAGAGAAAAATATTTCTAGAAAATACTTACTAGCAACTTTATGTTTCTAGTATGTTCCTAGTTATATGACTAATGGTGCATATGCAATTAAGTTAATTCATTGTATAAACATCACTATACAGTGCATGCCAGCAGAACAGAATAGCTATTAGTATGACTTTAAAAGAGCCTTCCTAGATTCCAGTAATTAACATACTGTATGATGTACTCTCCACCACCTGGGCAGCCATATTGAGGATCAGAGGGGGCTGTTGGTATGGTGTCTGAAGAGAGCATGCCTGAAGCAGGTACCCAGCATTAAGCGCTAGCCTGTAAAATATATGGTTTATACTTGCATGTGGACACTTAAATGATTGTTTACAAGAGCATTATAAGTAATATTGCTAAACCAACAACAAGGCACTTTCTTTTGTCATTTTAATATATTTTATATACTGTATGTTATTTATCTATATGAATATGTTTGTATGTATATATCTTTATATATGAACTGATTAATTGTGTATCATTTTGGAAACAAATAAATGTTTTGTTTTGTTTTAGCTACAATCCTAGAGTATAATAATATTATTGCTTCAAGCTACTTACTGACAATGCAATGCAATTTATGAGTGGTGACTTCCAGACTTTCACTAGTGTGTTGGACAGCTCACGTCACCAGTAGTTCTCGCTATCAACAGTCCAATGAACTACTGTAGCAGAAAGGGCAGTACATTATATAAATGTTACAGAGATAGTTCTGACATATTTACTGTATGTTGCTCAATTTGAGAAATACTCAGAGAGATGGATTTCCCTCTCCTGCACAATGCCTTTTGTCCAGCTGCACAAGCACCATCATTCCTAATACTAAGTTCAACATTAGACCACAAGTTGAGAACAACATGCAAGATGCTCTGCAAAACTGCAGGTTGCGGTGGAAAGCCACTTATGAGAAAACATCCCATCGCTTATACCAATTGTCCCCCAAGACAATCAATCTGCATCTCCATTATGTTTGACAGAGTCTGGATGGTGCAAGGACCCTCCAACAACTATATGGTACAATCTGACAGTGCCTTGTATGAGCACAACAGATACCACCTCCTAGGGGTGTGTGAGCCAACACCTCCACCTCACCTAACACCGACTGAGTGTGTCAGAACACCCATCAACATAGATTGAGTCCCTGAGAGACCCCTGAAGAAGCACATGTTGGGAAGCAGGACAGTCCCATGCCCTTGCCCAGTAGTGAGCTCATTAAGACAGGGTCTACACCCATGACTTTTTTCTTTGTCACTAGGACTGGGAGAACTTTCAGTTCTATTTCAAAATTCCAGGACTATGCTACTTAATCTCACACCTATTTCAGTTCATGCTTGTTCGTTGTTGCACACTGTTCCCGCATCCAACATCTGTCAAACTGTTTTACACCCAGACACTGGTTTATTGTTCTTTATATTTAAATGGAGGATGTAGATACTGTATATGGGTGGTCATTCTGAGTTGTTCGCTCGCTGCTATTTTTAGCAGAATTGCTAATAGGCTAAAATCCGGCAGTTCTGTGCATGCGTATGCACTACAGGGCGCACGCACTAAGCAATTTTACACAAAACTATGCTATTTTACTCACGGGCGAACAAAGCTTTTCAGTCGCTCTGTTGATTGGAGAATGATTGACAGGAAGTGGGTGTTTCTGGGTGGTAACTGAGCGTTTTCCGGGAGTGTGCTAAAAAACGCAGGAGTGCCAGCAGAAAACGCAGGAGTGGCTGGAGAAACGGGGGAGTGGCTGGCCAGACCCTGGGCGTGTTTGTGGCGTCAAACCATGAACTAAACGGACTGAGGTGATCGCAATCTAGGAGTAGGTCTGGAGCTACTCAGAAACTGCAAGGAAATACTTAATAGCAGAATCGTTAATCTTTCATTAGCAATTCTGCTATGCTAAGATACACTCCCAGAGGGCGGCGGCTTTGTGTTTGCATTTCTGCTAAAAGTAGCGAGCGAGCGAACAACTCGGAATGAGGGCCCTGGTGTACTGTGGATGGTGGAAGCTGCATCACTGCATCCACTTGTTATTCAGGAAGTGCCTCTGCAGCCATTGCTCAGCATATATGCAGGTAGTAAAGACACACTTCTGCACCTCTCCAGAGTCCTATGGTGAATTGTACACATTCCACTTTACAGGCACTTTCTTTTTCCCCTTATTTTATTTAGGTCCTAAGCAAGCCTTAGTTTGCATGTGAGGCTCTGCACATGGGAGATAATCGCAAATTTGACAGCTTTAAAGCATATATGATAGTGTGGGAAGCTGTGATGTTGGTTTACTAGTTTAAATAGTTTGTTCAAAATATAAACTAATTGCTTGTGCTTTTATTTAAATAGATACACAAAGATTTATTTTAAATCTATAGGAAAAGCAAACTTATATGTTTTTTTACGTAAATGTAAAAATGTTTATGTGGTTTTATTGTTAAAGTATATTTAGTGGTTATGTGGTACAGATGTAGCCATGCTCATTTTTTCTGCAATGCAGATAATTAATTTTTTTACTAAGACAGGCATGTATTGGGTTAACAAACCTATATATGTCACATCCACCATGATATTTATTGGCGGCAGTTCATCTTATCTTGTGGAATGAGTCACATTTAGTGAATAAATATTTCTTCAATTCATCGAAATGCCATCGCTGTCAACCTTTGAACTCACTGGTATCTTAGAAATAATTTCTTGACGACTCAGAGAGGGTTGTAGATCAGAGATGAAATTTTTTAAAGAGGGGGAAAAGCTATAAGCTATATAAAGCATTTCCCCACTTTAAAAAAAAATATTATTTTCTCCTAATAGTTTTGTGGGTTTGTGTCCATTCACTAAGGGAGTGTGATTGAAATATAATTAAATTTCAACTGTGTATCCTCAAAAGTTATATGATTAGTTTTATGGCCTCCTCCAAGTTGAGTGGCTGTCACTAGTGTCTGTAAGGTGTCAGTGGGTAGTATGAATGGGTAAGTTTAGATTTCAAAACTAGAGTAGTGCTGGTTCATATTTATTCGGTACTTGATGCCAAAATTAACATGAGTTCGGATTTATCCAGATTTTTCTTACTGATTACTCAAAACACGTGACATCTGAGAGCCAAGAAATTGCCATTTTGAGTTCCGGGTAAATCCGAACCCGCACATCTCTA
This sequence comes from Pseudophryne corroboree, assembly GCF_028390025.1. Classification (NCBI taxonomy): domain Eukaryota; kingdom Metazoa; phylum Chordata; class Amphibia; order Anura; family Myobatrachidae; genus Pseudophryne; species Pseudophryne corroboree. Next base: position 311,419,902 of record NC_086447.1, on the reverse strand, counting down.
CCAGGGCCGGTTCTACACCTTGTGGCGCCCAGTGCGAAAGTTTCCACTGGCGCCCCCCCCCCTGCAGCAAAACAGCTAGTGCGCGCTGCAAAAATAGGGGCGTGGCTTCATAGGGGAGGGGCGTGGCCACAGTTATGCCCCCAGTAGCCGTGCCCCCTGATTTGCCCCAAGTAGTTGTGCCCCCCAGTTGATTTGCCATCAGTAGATTTGCCCCCTGTAGCTGTGCCCCCTGTAGCTATGCCCCAGTAGATTTGCCTCCTATAGCTATGCCCCCAGTAGATTTTCCCCAGTAGTTGTGCCCCATCACTGTGCCCCCTGTCGCTGTGCCCCCAGATTTGCGCCAGTAGTTGTGCCCTCTGTTGCTGTGCCCCCTGTTGCTTTGCCCCAGTAATTGTGCCCCCATCGCTGTGCCCCTTGTCGCTGTGCCCCTGTTGCTTTGCCCCCAGTAGTTGTGCCCCCTGTTGCTTTGCCCCCAGTAGTTGTGACACATGTCGCTGTGCCCCTTAATAGCCGCTTACAAACATACACAAAAATAAAAAAAAACAATACTTGCCACTGCTATGCTCCTGCTTCCTGACTGCTTCTGCTTCTGCTCCGTCTGGCCTCCCTCGGCTCCTCTCTATGGGAGACACGTCATGACGTCTCTCCCATAGCAACGCCGCACAGACACTAGAGGTCAATAATGACCTCTAGTGTCAGTCAGTGGAGCCGGCTGCAGCGGATGCCCACACAGCCCACGGCGCCTGCTGCAGCCGGGGAGCGGGGTGCGGGTAGGCGCCGGTGCTTGCGGCCGCGCCCCCAGGCCGCAGCACCCCGGGCGCAGGCACTGCTTGCCCGCACCAAGAACCGCTCCTGATCTCTACTCAAAGCTGGTTTCACACATCTTAACATGGTGATGCATATAGTAGAATTGCAGACACTTATGGGTATATTCAATTGCTGTCGGAAACTGCTGCCTTGTTGGAAAGACAGCAGTTACCGACTGTTTTAAGTCGGAAGAGGTTCCGACCTATTCAATGCCGCCTTTTTTTTTCTGACAAGACGGGAATTCCCGACTTGTCAGAAAACACGTATATTATCGGAATCCACGTATCTTGTCGGAAGCGTGCCCAAACTCGACAGCTTTTAGCCCCGTTTCCAACAATGTCAATCTGACTTTTAAAAATGTCAGATTGCCATTGTTGGAACGGCCAAAACCTGTCGAGTTTGGCTGAGGCATTGAATACTGACCTACCGGATCCTTTGCATCGGAAAGGATCCGACAGGAATTGAATATGCCCCTTAATCTATATTGTCGAAGTAAAAAAAAAATATTACATAAAGAGAACATACAAACTACACACATATGAGTCGCTATACTTTCAAATATGCGCAGCGAGCACAGCAATATATGGTAAAACCCGCATTTACACGGACATGCCACAGATATGGATTCAACACTTATTTCATGCAGTACATAATTGTGGTGGTATCAAGCGCCAGACATCATGATGATTTAGAATTGTATATGATGGAGTGGTGTCATGTATGTGTATTATTTGAACGAAACCAGATAGACCGGTCATGTTTACTATTGAAGCAACCAGATTGATGTGTAGATTCATTTGATGCTTGTTGTGAAGTTGTGGGACATTGCAGCGGATAATTATGATTACATGTATAAAAGCTAAAATCACTTTTATTAGAACAATACATAGACCAAACAGGTAGTGATCAGGAAACTCAGGCCAGCCCTTTGGACGTCCCCAAGGCTGAACCTGTTCAGCAAATACAAAGAAACTAGTGACTCATCATGAATGAGAGAGAGTCCCCTCCCCCAAACTAGATAACACATTGCTGATCACACAGGAAGGTAGTTCCTGTTTTGGTCTCAGAGTTGCTGTAAGGTCTGAGACGATGATGGAGTTATTGCCAGCTCAGTTCCTGTTTTGGTCTCAGCGTAAGATGGAGTCCCGACATGATTTTACAGAAAGAGAGAGACATAAGCATTGAGGGAATGCTATTGTATCGCTGGCCTGTAACTGTATGTAACTGTATATAACTATATATATATATATATTAACTGCTTACTGTGTGAGTTGTAATCATGTAACTATAGGTATACTGTACTTTGTAATATATATTGAATCCATATCCTTTTTAATAACAAATATATACATCAATGAGCTTTGGAACTCAGATAATGTGTGGGTGTATTGTTTTCTCTTATAGGATGCAGTGTTTTGCGATGTATAGTGCACATTCATGGGATATGGTAATAAGAGGTGCAGGCGTTTACAATATATATTCGAGCGGGCATTTTAAATATTTGTGAGAAATCAGTTTGGCATTCATAGATGAGGGCTCTTACGGGATATCAGGGTCTTAATGATGCACTGTACATTACAAACGCGGCTGTAATTGACCGGCTCCGATGGACGCATTGCGAAGCTGATGAAAATAACATCCACGTTAATGTATTGTTGTGGTATCAGTAAGCCAATGATATGAAATTTCAAGGGACAATGCGTTTCTCATAATATTTATGATGCTAAAATTTATTTTTATTGTTGCAAAACAAGGTTCAAATAAGTCATATTGTGTGTGATTCAGATTGGATTGTTTATCTGTTTAAGTAGGTTTAAAAGTATATTTAAAAGTTGCTGCATAGCCTTGATGTAGTTTTTATTTTTAACTCAAGCCTAAAATAACTTCTGGTGCTTGTATGATGTGTGATTTCTTTGTGACAAAGGAAGCCGCATGGTCTGTCCTCCATTTTGGACTAACCACATAGCCTGTCCACCATTTTGTGTAACCCTCATGGATGTGGAAGGGGGAGGAGCAGCGGCCATTTTGGGAAGGTCATTTTCTAAATGGCTGATTTTCACTGCTCAGAATAATCAGCTTTCCTTGGTCACATCAAGCACCATTTATGAGTTACCAATGCATTTATTTAACCCATGCCATAGTCAATTACAAATAGTTTCAGCTGGGCCTAGTGAGAGTTAATAGATGAATACTTGATGTAAGAATTACACACAGATATAAACAAAGTTTTTTTTCTTTTTCCTCCAGGATTTAGTTAAATCTGCTTGCTAGTTTAAGATAGCCATTGAAATGTTAATTAACCTGTGTAACTGCTTTTTCTTAGCAGTGAAAACCACTTTTACAGGCAGGCAAAAGCACATAGCTTTCATATGCAAATTAGAAGCACTGAATGGGTAAGGTGTCTCATAGGAGACCAGTGAATGGTACATATATATAATATTATTATAATGATGTGTATATTTATATCAGTGTATGTTCTGCAAGATAGCTATCCAATCGGAATCATATCATTTAAATTATTGATTATTGCTAGAGTCATTATAGATCTGTGTGAAATAGGATACATTTGTTGCTACATAGTTAAAACTGAAATAACAGTGTTTAAGGAAGTAAGTATAAAGACACAAAACGCAGTTCTGGCCCAGTCGTAATAGGGTTAAATGGAACAAGTGTGTGTTGTGTTTAGTGGGCAATAGTAGTTTTTATTGCTCACATTTATCGAAGTTGTGTGATTTGTTTTATTGCGTATGCACATTGGTACACGTGGTACGGAACGTGAGGAGAGCGTACAAAACGTGCACGTGGCGCAAGGCCGCACACGTGGCATAGAGGTACGCACGGTGCGTAATTATGCAAGCTTACGTAGGTTTGTGTGCGCATAATAAAACCACACAATAGTTTTTTTTAGTTTAAATGTGGGACAGTAGCCACAATACAATAGCACATAACTATCAGATTTCAAAAGCAGGTTACTCCAAATTTAGTTTAAAAAACTGTATTGCCTCTGGGGTAAAGCTGCCTATCTGAATGAATTAAAATTTTCTGTACAGAAAAATCAAAGTGTATTTGAGTGAGCGAACGTAGGAGTGAGTGGATATTGAACTTAAGGAACTAAAGTGGTCTAAAGTGGTCTGAAGTGGTAACACCGAGTTAGTAGAGGCCCGGCGGCATAGGGTTCGCTACCTTGCGTGATTAGAACTGATGTGGTCTGAAGTGGTCTTAGTGATCCCATACACTGAAGTGGTCTGAAGTGGTCTGGAGTGGTCTAGACTAGGTGGTCTACAGCAATCGTAGGGCATAGATAACTAGTATCTATAGGCTGTGCTATTGCATCGCATGTCCGTGTGTTCTGCACAGCACAACGTGATACCATTGTGTCATATGCGCTGTGGGAGAGCATACGCAGACGTGATTGCATAGACAAAAGGGTTTTTTTCTTTGACAATGTCGGGAAATCTCCCTGGTGGGCTTCACTGGAAAGGGTGAAGGATAGTTATCTAATTTCTCTGTTTTTCACCCTACAAACAATTCCAGTTGAAAGATACCGAAAAGGAATTTTTCGCTGCCTCTCTCATGAAAATATTCCAAACAGAACTTCCACCGAAAGAAATTACGGTGTTGTAAGGTCTGATAGGAGCCCTAAGTTGGGTACATTGACTTCGCTATCAACAGTGTATGGTAGTACTGGCCAACGTGGGCGGTGAGCGGGTGAAGAGTACTCGGAGAACTTTCACCGTCACCTTATATTGAGTATTTTGGTGTTTGTGGGAAAAGGCCCACAATTATTGGAGCTAGATGCTCAAGTAAGGGATGTTTAACCAGGGTTCAGGTTGAAGAGCCGCGGCCCAGGGGGTCAGCGAAGTTTAAAGGAAAAAGTATTATGTGTGGGAAATATGGTCCACACGCTGAAGACTTTTTGTCTGAATGGGAACGTATGACTGACAAAGATAGGGTACCATTCCCTAAGGTGAGCAGCTTTGAACCAGAGGTATTGCAGTACTTAAGGATAAGAATATGTCTGATAAAATCCCGAAAACAAAGGGTCAGACATACAAATTGTTTAAACCTGTGGCAGCAAGAGGGGTTGGTGAGTTTGATCCTAAGGTATTGCAGGTGGTATGTTTAACCAAAGTCATATAAGACAAGAATGGAAATATAAGAACTGTTTGAACTTGTAGCAACAATAAATAAGTAGGAAAAAAAGAGAATGCAAGTACACCACCATATGTAGATGTGGAAGCAGTTACGGCCAGCGTACAAACTATAGAAAATAATAAAAATATGAAAAATATGGCTGTAACCTATATATGTACTAATGAATGTTGAAGTTTTATTTAGGATGAGAAGGTGACCTGATTGTTTTCAGCCATTTCTCATGTACCCAAAGGAGTATCCAACCGGTAAAAGTAGAGCAGTAGCCTGTGGGGAAGTGGCTGAGACCAGTGGAACAGGTAAGTATTGTATCATTTATGTACATATATAGTAAAACCCAAAAATAAAACAAAAAAAAAAATCAAGAAAGTAACGTCAGAAATGGAGAAAAAAAACCTGTTCGCACATTAGTATTTGCCAGTAGGAAAGCGGACAGAGACAAGGTAACCCCAGGGTATTTCTTTCAGTTACCATATAAGAAGTATTCGTTCCTAGTAATGCCCCTAGTAAAGATGAGCTTGGAAATGTTTGTTGGACCATGTACAGACCCTTAATACGGGATGAGAAGGATTGAATGAAATACTTCGCATGACCTAGAAGCTTGTGAAACTTTTTTTTTTTGTCTCTTGCAGTAATAGAAAACTCTCCATCTGGATAAGACCACTGGTAAACACTAATTTGGCAAATGGGAGGTGGCTGTCTCTGTGCAAATGGACGGGCTCAATAAGGCATTGAGTGTCAGGGTGCAGACTTCTTTGCAAAATTGGAAAGGGGTCACAGTAGCTAATCTTAGATAGTGTGCTACTGAACATCACAAGAATAGTGCTAGGCGCAGAGAACAACAGGTGGAGAGGTTGGGGATGGTAAGTATACTGGCACATACAGGAAAGACCCATCAGTCCAAACCCCAGATCCCTAATGGTCAATAATATGTTACACTTGTAGGAAGGAAGGACATTTTGCCAGAGATTGTAGGAGTAGTAGGACACATAGTCAATATAGATCCCCTAGACAGAAAACACATGCCACATTATTAAACACATTGGCCCTCATTCCGAGTTGTTCGCTCGCAAGGCGATTTTAGCAGTATTGCACACGCTAAGCCGCCGCCTACTGGGAGTGAATCTTAGCTTCTTAAAATTGCGAACGATGTATTCGCAATATTGCGATTACACACCTCGTAGCAGTTTCAGAGTAGCTTCTGACTTACTCGGCATCTGCGATCAGTTCAGTGCTTGTCGTTCCTGGTTTGACGTCACAAACACACCCAGCGTTCGCCCAGACACTCCTCCGTTCCTCCGGCCACTCCTGCGTTTTTTCCGGAAACGGTAGCGTTTTTTCCCACACGCCCATAAAACGGCCTGTTTCCGCCCAGTAACACCCATTTCCTGTCAATCACACTACGATCGCCGGAGCGAAGAAAAAGCCGTGAGTAAAAATCCTATCTTCATAGCAAATTTACTTGGCGCAGTCGCAGTGCGGACATTGCGCATGCGCACTAAGCGGAAAATCGCTGCGATGCGATGAAATTTACCGAGCGAACAACTCGGAATGAGGGCCATAGACGGGACCAAGGGACATATAGTAAGGAATCACGAGCCATATAGAAAACACAGATTAGGGCAATGGGAGTAACAGGAACGATGCAACAATACCCTTTGAGTAGACATGCAGAGATTACGATAGGGCCCTTGCAAACCAAACAGTCTTTTCTGCTGGCTGCATCGGCTCCGACTAATCTACTCGGCAGAGACTTAGTGTGTAAAATGCGGTGTGTCATATATTGTACTCCTGAGGGTGTCTTCTTGGATATACCTGAGAACCATGCTCAAGAAGTACAAAATATACTAGACACCCCTCAAAGGCTAATGTCGCATTCTACTGCTCTAGATGCATGTCCATCACAGGTAGAGGAAATTATATCACAGATACCGGGTTCCCTATGAACTTAGGATGGACAGGACACTGGATTGATGGCTGGGATAGTCCCAATAGCGATACGATAAACACAGAATTTTTTTAAGGGGTATAGACCAAGTAGAGAATCACTCCCCCAATCCAGTTGTCAAATTTCTATAAAATCTTCTCCACCTCTACAAACTCATCTGTCACCAACCTCTATTCTGTTTCTCTACAGTTTTCCTCTTCATCTTTTGCATTCACACAGGGTGGTACAATACATGGACCCAAATACAGTTCAAACTCCACATGCCTAGCTCCTTCAGAGTTCTGCCCGAAACCAGTATATCTCAACAGCACGATGACACCAGTATTACTGCAGTGTGCCTTGTCATGCACAAAGGGTGGAGAATGGGAATACTGGTGAAGGGAAATTTTGTATAGACACTGATATGCCTGTTGGTGAATGGCAAACCTGACATTTTCTTTTTCATTTTCTTCTTCTATCTCTCCTCTAGAGATGTTTATTTTTTCTTTTTCTTTTTTGAGTTATGCTCATGGTACTCTACATTGCTAACACACGATAGTTAAATTAAAATGAAAAAAAAAAATTGTGTTCCCTGCAGGAAGAGGCAGTCTGGAGGACAAAGGGGTATGGCCAGGAGTCCTCAGGACTGTAGGCAGGTGGACACGGTAAGCCAGTAGCCCCCAAAGCATACCTTGCAAGTCTAGCTGAGGTGGCACATGGTCTGACTCATCTAGGCAAAGAGGGTAGGTGCAGGCTGATGAGAGCCTACTGGTGTGCGCCAGGATTCTATTTTCATGCAGGTAAGAGAGCAATGACCTGTCTTACTTACTTGAGGGAGAATATTGGTAAAGCAATACCAACAGAGCCATCCCATATCCCTCCTGCAGACGGATCTTTTCAGGAAATACAAATCGACTTCGTACAGTTAACACCTTTTAGGAATTATTGTTATGTATTGGTGTGCACTGATGTTTTCTCAAACTGGGTAGAGGCATTTCCTGCCGCCACGGATGCTGCTGTGTTTACTGCAAAGAAAAATTGCGCAGAAATTTGTGTGTAGATAATGGTACCCCTAGAAGTAGGAGCAAAGCTTGAAATTGTACTATTGTGATCATAGATACTGCCACTAGTATTATGTAGCTTCGGAACCACTCCCAGATCTTCACTCGACGAATCACCCTCTTCGAAATTTGTTTTTGTTTTGGTATTTGTGTCTTTTTGGGTTGTTTTTGGAAGACAACCTCATGTCATGATTGATCCGCACAATGATCAGAAATACACCAATGAGGTGACAGTACAGTACCTTATTGAGATGAGCCAGCATTTGAGAACTTGACAAAAGAACTTGAAACTGTTGATTGCTGGTATGCCAAATACTAATTGTCTTGATTGTGAACCAAGAGACTGTGTGATTGTTCTTACGCTCAGGTTGCCTAATAGACAGGTGGGAAGAACCATACCAGGTTTTTTTGACAGCACTAAAGGTCGCCGAAAGAGAGACTTGGGTCCACTCGTCCCACTGCAAGAAGGCCGCTGACCCGGAGAGAACTCGTGATAAAGTAGTTTATTGCTCACATTCATCGAGTTTGTGTAGTTTGGTAACTGTGTGTTCCAAGTGAACTGTGTGTTTAAAGAGCAAGGTGGAGAGCAAAGTGAACTGTGTGTTCCAAGTGAACTGTGTGTTACAAAGAGCAAGGCAAAGAGAACCTCGTATCACCAGAAACTCTGTTCCGTGAAGACTGAGAGACGGCACTGTTGGACACTACCTGAGCGTACTAAAGGACTGCAGAAAGACCAGTCATTGTAATTGATTTGTTATGAACAAGAGTTGTTTTGTTCTATTTCTCTTTTCTCTCTTTCCCGCTGACAAACATTTTCTTTCAGGATATTCTATTTTTGCGAGGTTTTTTTATGAGGAGTCGAGTGTGGGACTGGAACTGGTTCTGTAGGAAGGAGTGATCTCCTTATAGGATCCCAGGGTAAGCCAATCAGTTTGTTAAAGTCAGAGAAAAATCAAAGTTCTAGTAGTTATGGAGTTCAGAGGTAATCAGATAAAAAATCAGACAAAGGCTGTTCACACATTGCAGATAAAGAGCTCATTAATATATGTGGAAGAAAGGTTTATGAGTGGCTCTCCATGAACTCCGAAGGTTTATGTTATTTAGGAAGGACACTACTTATAACCCTTGCTCAATGATTAAACAGACCTAGCATACGTTCCAGAAATGGAAACACAGAAAATGATAGGAATATGTAGATCATGAAAATTTTATATGTCACTGTCACGATTTGTTTGTGTCTTCTTCATCTACCCAGCAGAACCTCAATTGAATCCAAACATCAGTGTACAAAGATGTAGGTACATGTATGTGTGAAATGTTCGTCGCAAATCAGACATTATAGGCCAAAGCACTGTCCCAGCATACTCTACAGGTTGAATGTTGTCCCACACCCAACCAGTGGTTCCGTGACCGCCGAATGCATATAGAGGATGTGTCGTCCTCCTCCCTTTCTTCCCCAAATATAGTCAAGTGTCTGATTTGCGAAATGCATACATACTTGTGTCTAGGTCACCGATTATGGTATGAAATATTTTTTCTTATGTTAATAATTGATGGCAGTTATTGTTTGCTGCCAAAGGGTGGACTGTCAAAGTAAAAGAAAATATTACATAAAGAGAACATACAAACTACACACATATGAGTCGCTATACTTGCAAATATGCTCAGCGAGTACAGCAATATATGGTAACACCTGCATTTACACGGACATGCCACAGAGATGGATATGACACTTATTTCATGCAGTACATAATTGTGGTGGTATCAAGCGCCAGACATCATGATGATTTAGAATTGTATATGATGGAGTGGTGTCATGTATGTGTATTATTTGAACGAAACCAGATAGACCGGTCATGTTTACTATTGAAGCAACTAGATTGATGTGTAGATTCATTTGATGCTTGTTGTGAAGTTGTGGGACATTGCAGCGGATAATTATGATTACATGTATAAAAGCTAAAATCACTTTTATTAGAACAATACATAGACCAAACAGGTAGTGAACAGGAAACTCAGGCCAGCCCTTTGGACGCCCCCAAGGCTGAACCTGTTCAGCAAATACAAAGAAACTAGTGACTCATCATGAATGAGAGAGAGTCCCCTCCCCCAAACTAGATAACACATTGCTGATCACACAGGAAGGTAGTTCCTGTTTTGGTCTCAGAGTTGCTGTAAGGTCTGAGACGATGATGGAGTTATTGCCAGCTCAGTTCCTGTTTTGGTCTCAGCATAAGATGGAGTCCCGGCATGATTTTACAGAAAGAGAGAGACATGAGCATTGAGGGAATGGTATTGTATCGCTGGCCTGTAACTGTATGTAACTATATATATATATATTAACTGCTTACTGTGTGAGTTGTAATCATGTAACTATAGGCATACTGTACTTTGTAATATATATTGAATCCATATCCTTTTTAATAACAAATATATACATCAATGAGCTTTGGAACTCAGATAATGTGTGGGTGTATTGTTTTCTCTTATAGGATGCAGTGTTTTGCGATGTATAGCGCACATTCATGGGATATGATAATAAGAGGTGCAGGCGTTTACAATATATATTAGAGCGGGCATTTTAAATATTTGTGAGAAATCAATTTGGCATTCATAATATATATATACAGTATAAATGCGAAAGCCCTCACTCACTGACTCATCACTAATTCTCTTACTTCCCGATATGTTAGGAAGCTTTAATTTAACATAGGTATTCTTCAAGTAGGAAATAGGAAAACTATGTAATTAGAATTTTAATATTCCTCCCCTAAGGGGATGAAAAGGGGGTTGACATAATGACATCATTACCGATGCATGGCTTGCATTGTGTGAAAGATAACTCCCAAACAGACAATCGGATCAAAATTTGGATTGCACCTCCATTGTGTAGAATTTAATAAACTACAAAAATGCGAAAGCCCTCACTCACTCACTGACTTAATGACTCATCACTAATTCTCTTACTTCCCGATATGATAGGAAGATGAAATGTAATAGAGGTATTCTTCAGGTGGAAAGTAGGAAAACTACGTAATTAGAATTAAAGAAAACCCTAAGGGGATGACATAATTACATCATTACCGATGCATGGCTTGCGTTGCATAAACGGACAATCAGATCAAAATTTGGATTGCACCTCCAGTGTGTAGAATTTCATAAACTACAAAAATAGTCCTTTCACTTTTTACCATATCTGCTATGGGTGCTCCTCAGGTAACGCCAAGAACCATGCATTAATTTTTACTTACATATAGACGTCTCAAATTTACAGCGCTATACATTTACCAAATGTTTTATTCTCATTTATATTTACAACTGTGAAAATCAGAAACTCCTGCCCGAAGAACAGGTAGAACAGCTAGTAGAGACACTAAAACAAAGTTTCAATACATAAAAAAACTCAATGGCCAAAGACATATATGTAAAAGATCCCATACAATGATAGAACTTGATCTATTATTTGCATTTTACAGTATTTAAGTGTGTTATGCATTTGAGTGCAAGCTATCAGCAATTCAATATCATTGCATAGCCAATAAAACCCACAATGCCCACGCTGTCTGCCTATTTTTATTAAGAAAAATCCCAGACATCTTGAGATCTTTAGATTTTTTCATACTTAAGATAAACTTAGATCTATTCCAAATATGTTACTGTTTATTTCCCTGCCACATTAGCCTCTACCACCTATGTTTAAAGGCTGTTCTATTTATCTAATATCCTTTCAGTTAAGTAATGTTCCTTATAGCCTACAAACCTTCTGACCTGCAATTTAGTGCATGTAATTTTGTCTGATACTTTTATTCATCTGTAGGATTCTTTTCTCCTGTAGCTTGTTATATTTTTAAGCATGATCAAAATCAGAATCAGAATCAGCTTTATTGGCCAGGTGTACTCACGTACACTAGGATTTTTTTGCGGTACAATGCATCGCCAAGCAGCAACAGGAAGGGGGAATACATAGCATAAGAAGGGGGAAAAATGTAGCATGATTGCACAGTGGCTAGCATTACTATCTCACAGCAAGGGGTTATGGGTTATACTGTATTCCTATCAGGGCCCTATCTGTGTGCAGTGTGTAGGTTTTCCCACATGTTTATTAACAATAGGTGTCTTCTACTTGTTTTAGTTTCCTCTCACAGTCCATAGACATAGTTAATTGGCATCTTACAAAAAATGGATATTAGTGTCCATGGGCGGGATGTACTAATTGACATCACCGCCCATCGCACCAATACCAATCGAATATGTACTAACAAATGTGATTGGTATTGCGAAGGACAGCTCTTCCGATAAGAGCTGTCCTTCGTGATATCTGGTGGGTGCTGGACTTCCGGGTTTATGACCTGAGAGTCATTCTGCGCATGTGCAGAGTGACGGGGAGGCCACAGGGCATGCTGGGAGGGATCCCTTACACCAGCGCTGCAGAGAGAAGCCCATAGGCTTCTGTGGGGTAAATGCCAGCAAAAGCTGGCGTTCCCCTCCACGGTGGTGTCCCGGCGGCCAGCTGTTAGTACATTCAGAAAATGCGGTAAACGAGGGTTTACTGCATTTTCCGTTTAGTACATTCTAACCCATGTGTGTGGTATGAAATTTAGACTGTAAGCTCCAATAAGTCAGGGATTGATGTGAATTATTACATGGACAGAAACTGAGTGCACCCAATTCACAGTTCTTCAGGCTGACTGTTATCTATTTCAATTTGGCTATTCACAGGATATCTGCTGTGTGGGAAAATATCTATCTCCATGATTCCACTTTATCTTAGCCACTTAACTGATGATTATAGTTTTTAAAAAATAAATAAAAAATATATTTTAATTAAATGAATATCATATTTTTAAAAGTATATTTAAATATTTTAATAAAAAAAGATACACTTAGGATGGTCTAACACTCCCCCAGTGTGCTCATTGCAGCATTAGCCCTGACTCAATTCCCTGTTGCAATAGATTCTCAAGGAGCAATAGATTCCCCAGTGGCTTTAACTTTGCATCCCCAATAGTGGTAGATATGCCACTGGTTTTGCCTTGCCTCTGCTAGCATAGTGCTTTTAGGTCCCTATTGAATCCCCTAATAGCCACATCAATCTATTTTAAAAGCTTCCAATAGACAGTCCCCTTCCCCAGTGGCAATAATTCCTCACCCCGCTGGTGACTACTGATACCTTGCTGTGGATACAGATGTCCTCACTCCTAGGGTACTTACTCATCCCCCAACCCTCATGCAAAGCGCAATGGATTTTAACTTTATGCCTGGTGCCCGGACTGGTAGTGATGTTAGCAATCACAGACTGCTTTATCACTATCTGGGGACTGGGCCTGCAGCAGAAAATCAGTTCTGCACTTGTGCAGAACTGATTTCTGATTTTAAACGCTGGAGACAGCCAGGAGGGCATGGTTCCATGGGATGCAACCAGTGGTAACTCCAGAGGCGGGGCTACAGTGCAGTCCAAAATTCAAATAGGGGAGCCGTACCAACTGCCAGTGAGTACCGGCTGGCGATGTTTGGCAGCATTTCGGTGGCAGTTGTCATGGCTCCCTTATTTGAACTGCACTGCAGCCCCACCTCTTGAACCACTACTAAATGTACTGTAACCATGTCAGAGAAAGCCCCTTAATATATTTTTTCTTATAAGCTAAGTACATATACAGTCATCATTAGTAGTAGTTTTATATAAGCAGACTGGTATTTTAGATAAGGGCTATTTCAGAGTTGCATGCTATATGATCTGTCTGGATCTCGTGCACTCGGCATAGGGCTGGTGCAAATCCATTCTGATAGTGGTGACTGCTGCTTTCACAAGTGGATGGACAGTGGCAGCATCGATGCACAGATTATTGTATATGAGCGAACACCTACTTTAAGTTTCATGTACTCAGTGCAAGTGTAATTGCGATCAACTTGTGTGCAACTCTGAATTAGCACCTGAGGTGGAGACATATCAAGCCTTAGAGAGAGATAAAGTGGTGAGAGACAAATTACCAACCAATCAGCTTTTCAAGCACAGGATGTCAAGCAACAGTTAGAAATGTTGATACTTTATCTCGCTCCACTTTACCACCCTCCAAGGCTTGATAAGTCTCTGCTTAGAGTTCATTTAGTACTGAAAAGTGTATATAGTGTGACACGTGATAGCTGGTGGAGATGTTTATCTCCATCTTCCCAATTTACTAGTAGTAAATAGATATTTCAATAATTAAAATATACTAAACTTAGATATCCTAATTTTGGTCTATACTGAGAATTCATGATAGTAGCTCTTTCTACAAAGGACTATATAATATATTCATTTTATTTTTAGGAAATACACAGAACCCATTGAATGCAAAATGTATAGAGGGTTTATTGATGACATTTCTAAATTTTAAATACATGTTTTTAAGCCCTGATTACATCTCGGGTATTGTCTTGCTAAATAAAATGTAGAAGCCATCCATTGTGCTATAGTCCCAACTTTGCAGAACCCAGATCATTCTTCCAGCGTGTAAAATAATGCAGAGAAATCGCAGTTCCACTTGGCAATGTCCAGCATCTATACAATTTTCAAGATACTTCATTTTAAGTGCAATAAATCTCCTTCAGATCAAAGAGATTGCTCCAACACCTTAAAGTGGCTAAAAAATCCTCCAGATTGTCTATGAAAAATAATGGATATATAAAAAGAGATGTAGGGATTTGTGGCTAGAATTGTTCAGTCTCTTGGGGCATCCCCACATTTATTATATTTGAATTTGACTTTAAACTGATTTTTACATCATGTCATCTCACTTATTACAAATTCACACTGGTCATTAATCACATATGAAGAAAGTTAAGAACTTGATATCTGTAAATGATGTTCTCTTACTATGCAACAGTTCAATGTAGCAATGCGGACACAATTTTCAATCACTTGTCACAACAATATTGACCTTGATTCGATTGTCCACCTACACAGCTAGGTCGTACCACTAGCTATAGGCTATATTATTAAGATTATATATATATATATATATATATATATATATATATACATATATATAATGAAATCAGCAAATGAAGAGGAATCTTGAATTGAAATGTAAGTGGTTATATACTTACTGTGAATTCTTCTGAAATTCAGTTACTGGCAAATACTTTTTTAGAGATATGATGAACAATGCAAACTTGCTCATGATGAGTCTATGTGAAAATAACCATATAACCTTCCTTTTTATTCAGATTTATGCATTTTTTTAAACAAACACATTGATTGTTACAGTACACTATATATACTATATCTTTTTATCCAGTAAAAAATATTAAATAGTCGCAAGTAAAAAATAATAAAATAGCTGACAGTGTTTTTTCTTTACAGTGATATGGTAGCAGTACACGACAATCGCCAATTGACCATTTCAGAGTTACCTACAGATCTCCTCCATACAACTCAGAAACGTTTCAGAAACCATTCTGGTCCCATCATAACACAAAGGACTCAATATAACCTAAGCATTTTTGGCTACAGCTGTAATAAACCATAAACAATACAAAATATATATCAATTATTGAATAAAGAGTTATGTAATGCAGTATAGTCCATTTACCTTTTAGAGCTTGTCTTAAGTCTGCCTATAGCACTGTGATATGTTGTTGGCAGTGTTCATTAAAACATTTAGGTCAATTTAAGAAAAATCTTAACGTGATTGGCAGATATATAGGGGTCTATTTACTAAGCCTTGGATGGAGATAAAGTGGACGGAGACTAAGGGGTACATTTACTAAGCAGTGATAAGAGCGGAGAAGTGAGCCAGTGGAGAAGTTGCCCATGGCAACCAATCAGCACTAAAGTAACATCTATAATTTGCATACTATAAAATGATACAGAGCTGCTGATTGGTTGATGGGGAAATATCTCCACTGGCTCACTTTTCCGCTCTTATCACTGCTTAGTAAATGTACCCCAAAGTACCAACCAACCAGCTCCTAACTGGCATTTTTCAAACCCAGCCTGTGGCATGGCCATTAGGAGTTGATTGACTGGTACTTTATCTCTCTCCACTTTATCTCCATCCAAAGCTTTAAAATAGACCCCTACAGAGAAATCATATTGCCATCATATGTCTGTTAATAAAAATGTGCAATGGGTGAAACACACAAGGCAAGAAATTGCCCAGTGCTATAAAACAACAAGAAACTACGGGGCAGATGTACTAAGCATTGGAGAGTGATAAAGTGGATGGAGATAAAATACCAACCAATCCGCTCCTCTTATTTTTCAAACTCAGGCTATAACATGACAATTAGGAGCTGATTGGCTGGTATATTATCTCTCTCCACTTTATCTCTCTCCAATGTTAAGTCTATTTCCCCCTATGTACTGTATTGTAAAAATGGCAGTAGTTTTTATCACAACTGCTGACAATAGTCTATTTGACACGACCAACAACATATTCAAGTTATACTGTAGCAATTATTCAATAAAGTTTTTAGTGCAAAACAAAAAAGGAGAGAACTATCAAGTGACATTGCAAACATAATAGATTGGGTTGATTGATTTCTTTTTTTAGTATAAGAATTCTGCACCTCAATGGATTATTCCGTAAATTGTGCAAATATGCAGTCCTAGATTTCAAGCAAACATACACTATTCCATTAGCTTGTTTCTCTTCACAAATTCTTGTGCCAATAACAAATTTCAGCTAAAAATAGCCAAAAACACACTACAAATCAATGTGTCGCAGTTATTATTGGTCCTGAATTATTTAGGCACATAATCGTGGAAGTGGGCAGAATTTTTATGCTTTGAAGTTGACAGTGGAACTTTTACTAAAGCAAATTTGACTGGGTTATAATAAATCTCTATCAGGCTGAAGGGTTAATAGGACTTTTATTCTGTCTGGTGTCTGGCACTGTGTGGGAGAAAACGTAATATTTTCTCCTTGAGTAGATCTGGCTTTTCTTTTTATTTGTAAACAGCTGTGCAGAAAAATAAATTAGAATAATTAAGCACAAGATCATTACAGTCTCGTATGAGCCATAGGATCAGTATAGTATTATGGCACATTGTAAAGGTCTGTGAGGACCTGAAATCCTATAAGCTTCAACTCCTATATGGAATCTAATGAAGGCAGTAGTATAATATACATACATCATATTGTAAAGCATTGCAATGTGCAGTCCTTCAAAGGAATAAGCATCACCAGATATCATGGATGCTTATTCCTTGAACCATAGTTCCTTATAAACAGTGCAGATGTAGTAGCAATAATAAAAATAAAAAGCCTGGTGAACCTCACTACCGTCATTGTGGCAACTTTATTCACTACATAAATAACTCACTATTCTTGAGGAGGGGCAAAGAGATAATAAGGGCTGGGTTACGTAACTAAATGATACCCTTGAATTCTCCCATGTGATCACAGACCACAAGCTTATGTGACAAGCTGGACAGCTGGCCCATGCTGGGACTCCACCCTTCTGCAACTGGTAGACGTAATCATGGCATGCTGCCATCTATTCTCACAGCTGCAAGAGACGGTGGCAGGTGGCATTCTCTTCCAGTGGATCACACGTCCGCCAATGCAGTTTAAACTTACCCATGCAGCCTAGAAATTAAATTTCCCATTTAACATGGACTAGAATGATATAAAAGAAAAAGTGTTATCCCACATTGAGATATGCAACTGTGACCCTTCCAGCAGAGTCATTTGGAAGCACTCTAAATGAATGAAAAGAATAAATGAATCGACAGTCCTTTGTTTTCCTGCAACAATAAGGTATACAAAAGCTTGTTTTACAACAAGAACAGCCTCAACCTCTTGCCTGTAAAACATGATTTATAGTGCATTTAAGGGGGAATTATCAGTGAATTTGCCAAATAAAGGTTATTGTACTAAAATTGTGGTAAATTTCAGGGTTAAACATGAAATACACAAATGTAAATGTTTCTTGTATAATTGCATATTATTGGCCATGGCTACACATCAACTACATGCATATGTCTTCCTCCCTGAACAGATTACCCCTCTACTACTTACAGAAAGCAGAAAGTTACTATAGCTACTGGCAGCCAAAGATTGTTGCAAGACCCCCCTCCCCCACCCCACCTTAATAAAGTTGTATAATAGAAGTCAGAAAATTGGAGAATGAGGCAGAAATCATAGAAGGAGAATACGTTGGGTGATTTAAAGGGAAATTCCTCCTTCAAAATTTTTTTGTAAGATAGCAGATTGGCAGGTTTTTATTGTTTTAGGGCCTAGGATACAATAAAAGCATGATAAAGTTGCAGATACACAGCTGATCTATAGCTGTATCTAAAGCTGGGTACACACTTGAGCAACGGGCCAACATTCAACATCAGAATGAATGCCGTCAGCCCAGATTGTCCATACACATTGGAACAATGTCAATAAAGGACAGAACAATCATGTTCCATCTTTAATTAGCATACTCCAGGATGATAGCAATATCATCAGCACATAAAACCTGACGACGTCGTCATTGACTGCAGGCACCTGCATATCGGGCATACACATTGCCTGATATGCTCCGTTGTGAGCGATATCGGCATGGTCCGATCCGCCTTAAGCTGGTTACACACCTAAAAGTTATCTGCAAACAGCCAGTCGCGCCAACAAAGCTGCCAATTTGGTAAGCTATGCACACTTACCAATCAGCAGCTTGATATATTTGGGCAGATATCAAAAGTGGGTGGGCATTTAAAGGCATGTAAATGCCCACCCCAGTTGTGATGTCACTGTTAGCAGCTTCTGCAAAAGTCTAATAGGCTGGCCGGTGGTTCCCTTGTATGAACTTGTAGCTAAGAAGATATATCTGCTAGATATATTGCCATTGGCTGTACAGTAGGGCTGACTTGATATGTCGTCCACAGACATATCTTCTGTACACACACTGTACAGTATGCAATAAATCGTTCGTCGGCTGAATGGACGATAAAATTGCATAGTGTGCACCCAGCATCAGGGGGACCTGGATAGTAAAATTCTCTGAAGGTGGAAACAGCCTTTAAATACAATACACAATAAATTGTTCAGAACTGTTTTCTTAAAAAAATATTTAATGTAATTTATAAATACTTCAGGGATATAATTATAAATTGCATTATTCACAGATTTCCTAAATATTAGAAAAAAAAGGTTAAAATGTTCTTAAACGTAAAACTAAACAATAACTGTCGACCATAAATCGTAAACTAAATTTAGCACTTTTCACCCCTAAACCCGGTACAGTAAAAAAACTGTAAAAAAAAAAAAAAAAATGCGCAAGGGGTGTGGGGTGTTTGTGTGTATGTGGGGGGATGTAATAGTGTGTACGACATCAGAATCAGAATATGCCTGGCAAGTCTGCCTGTGTTTTAAAAGGACCAGAAACTGTCTCCTGTATTGTGCAGGCTATTATATTTATAAATTAAATATTTAGAACATATAATATATATATAAACAGCTCTCCTATGTTTGCCATCTAATGCTATGGGCCTCACTCATATTTGTATGCAAACCCGATGGTTTGCGTACAAATACGATGTTTGGGTGTCTGTGCTGGTCTATTACCCATTCCGCACATGTGCAGATCAGGTCTTGCGATGTTGCTCAGTCGCAGCATGATTGACATGCTGCAGCATTTGGGGGCAGAGAGGGGATGGCAGTTGGCATCGTTCTTCAAAATGGGGTGTGTTGCCCTCGCTTTGAAGGTATGATGGGTCCAGGGTCTGTCTCGTCAGATGCCGGTTTCCTGGACCCAGGTGTCCGGATCCTACGACCAGCCTGAGTAAGCTTCAGCTTGCGCAGACTGGCTGGTGCCTGTAACCAATGCGAATCACGACCGATGGTTGCAATGGTCACGATGGTGATCCAAACCTATGTCCTCAGATGCAGCACTCGGATCCTTGCTATTGCTAACAGGAGGCGTCTGTTTCGTGATAATTCCCCCTTAAATAAGCCCTGTTTAGACTGTAAATAAAAAAAAACTGGAAAAAACAAACAAAAAGAAATTACCACAGTTTCTTTTTTTCCATCGTGACATATTTGCATATAGAACAGATTTTGCATTATTGCTCTACTTATAAGAATATATTAAGGAACTTATAAACAGACTGGCACATTACAAACTTAAGGTTCTTTGGTGAAGAATGAAAGAAAACAGTATTTTGTTGTAAAGTAACATCAGAACTTGTTTTATCTGTTGATCCTTTGGATTCTCTCGCACAGAAGGGAGAGATATTGAGTGAGCTTCACCATAGCTACAATGGCAATTCCACCAATCATCATACACGTTGGCCAAAATAATGAATGAAATAATACATTGGAACTGTAGAGTTTGGTCAAAATGACATTTTTTTGATTTCCTTCTGGGTCATAGAAACATGAAAAACGTTGATGTTTTCGAAAATTCTCCATTATAATATTGACAAGTGACATAGAGTCTTCATAATTTTTCCCACACTTCGGTATATATGAGCACTGAAAGAATAAAGAGAAACATATTATGGCTTCAGACATACAGTCATGAATACAGTCATATAAATACAGTTCCCAGCATCTTTAGGGACAGAGAACAATTTATAAAGAATATTTCAATGAACAGGCTTTAAAAACCTAAATATTTTACAGGTACACCACCGATTATCTGAACCTGATGGTCTCCCATCTCTTTACATTGGACACATCAGGTGCCGGGGTAAGTTAGGCTGCGGGTGGGAGTTAGGATACGGGAGGGTCTAGATAGGCTGCGGGAGATGCTTAGGTAGCCAGCGGGAGGTCTTAGTTAGGCTACGGATGGGGGAGTCTGGCTGTCGGCGGGTAGTCGAGCTACGGTGTGGAGTCGCACTGCGGGTGGGGAGTTGGGCTGTGTGGCTGGAGTTAGGCTGTGGGGGATACGCTGGATATAATTAGGCTGTGTGTGGGGGGTTCAGGATGCCGCCAACGATACCACCGATAATCCGGCAAAACCGATATTCCGACACAGTGCTGGAATCGAGGGTGCCGGATTATAGGTGGTGTACCAATATAATATTTATTATCTGATCAATGAGTAAATGATCATTACATTTAATACATAATGTGACTTCTGAAGGAGACTGTAGCATGGATAAAGAGATTTTAAAGGTTTCCTGCAGAATCTTCTATATGTTCCCCACTGTGCAATGATCCTGCTCTTAATAAATAATACATTAGTTCAGAAATGAAGTGCACTTCAAAGACCCAGTGTTACTAATTCAAGACTATTTAAATGAATTATTCTAACACGCCCTGCATAAAAACAGGCCATAGTTTCCAAGATCATAGTTCCCAAAAGTCTGATGCTACATTTCTTGCACTGTAAATTTAATGAATGTAGATCATACTGTGCACCCATGTAGGGGCTCATCCTGAGCTAGGGGCATTTTGCCCCAAAAATGCAGTCGCAAAATGCTCAACAAAAAATGACCATTTTGCATAGGTTGCAGAGTGCCAGAATTATGCCAGGAGACCACCTAGTTTACACCCACCTAGTTTACATCAAGTGATGTGTCTTGACATTGTTAATAATAGGTGCTACAATAATGTACACAATAGGAATACAATATAGCACTTTAAGTATAGTATACATACGCCTATCTGTGTCTAGACTAAGTTGCATTTCCAAATATCGACATCATCCTCATCAATGCGTATTTTGCAGTTGAGGTCGCGTGTGCACATGTGAAACATCTTCTGCCAGGTTCATATGCGTCTTTTCTGTGGTCTGCCTGGGGCACATGTAAATGAACAAGTACATACTTGCATACACTTCCATCCTTCAGTCTAACTCTAAATGTAGGGAGTCTTAAGTGAAAAATGCATTTAACTCGCCATAAGTACTTGTATTGATATGTTTTTGGTGGGCCTGCTCTGTAAAAAAAAAATAATACCGTATATTTTGTGCAAAAAAATTGCCAGCTCTACAAAGATAGTGTGTGTATGTGTCTGCTCAACAAAATGTATTGGTCATACTTAAATACACTTGCTTTTACTAAATATACTGTACAATTAAACTAGATAAAGTCTCCATGGGTTGGGATCGGGTTACCGGCGGTGGGGATCCCAGTGGTCAGCATACCGACGCCGGGATCCCATATGTCAGATTGCCTGTGGGAGAGGGGGGAAGCACAACCAAGCCCCTTGTGGCGTCGCTTCACAGGTTCTATCCCCCTCTGTGGGTGTCGTGGACACCCACGAGTGGGAATAGTCCCTGTTAGTCGGCATGCCCACTGTTGGGATTTCTAGTGGTCGGGATTTTTAGATTTTAGATTTAGATTTTTCTCAGCAGACATGCATACTCTGGTACTGCCCACCACACCAGTCAACCAATTTGAGAATATACAGTTATGTTCTAGTACAATGAGTCACAACAGCAATTCCTCTAGAGACTTAACAGGACGTTACCATAAAATAGAGTAAATATTCTTGGTTTTGTTTTTGTCATTACATGTTTATGGCTTGTAACACCTTCAAAATAAAGGAACCTACTCATTATCAAGGGTCTATTGACCTCAGATAATTATGTATCCAACTTGTCATGAGTTGCAGCTGTGAATACTTCACTACAGGAGCAATTTAGTATTACTTTAGTCCAGAGACATCTGAGATCCTTGACACTGCTACTAAAATACCAGTGTTACCACCTGAATTAATGCATGCACATGGCTACACAGTGGAGGGATGGCAATGGGATTCCATTGGATCCTACTTTTCAAGCCAGTGCTCTTTCCCATAGAAAGGAGAGGACTCTGGGAACCACTGCCACCTTTCAGTTTTCACAGTTTGCTGAGTATTACGTGGCCTCATAGGTCCCCACTAATCAATAGGCCTATACATGCAGCTAGCTTTTTTGCATGTATAACAGGCCCATAAAGGATCATGACTAGGTTCCGGATGAAATAAAAAAAAAACCAATGTACTCTCTTGTAATGCATGCTACAAAAACTGCATGCCCTTCTCTCTGTATAAACACTGCTAATGAAACACATTGATAATTTCATACATACTGTACATGTACTGTATGTAGTGTGTACTGAAGAATCACACACCTCAGCAATGGGATAAGTATATAAACTTGTACATACTGTAGACGAACATAGTAGATATTTTACACCACACATTGAGTACACCGATTTCATTACAACTTTATTACATTTTGCTATTTTGAACAATAACATTGTTATTGTTAATTGGAGAGGCGATTGGATGAAGGTGTTATGTTACATTTAAAAGAAACTGAGATATTTAGATTTAAAGGTAAACTATTAGAACTTTTTACTTATACTAATTTCCACTTTATAAATTCACATGAATCTTACACTATGGGGGTTATTTAGAGATGAAGGCAGATCGCTGAGTTCGCGGCAAGATCTGCGTTCATCTCTGCATATGGGGGGGTCATTCTGAGTTGATCACTAGCTAAAAATGTTCGCTGTGTAGCGATGATGCAAAAAAAGGCACTTCTGTGCATGCGTATACGGCGCAGTGCGCTTGCGCGACATGCTTTCACAACGGGCAAAGTATTTTTACACAAGGTCTAGCGAAGCTTTTCAGTCGCAATGGCAGCCACAGAGTGATTGACAGGAAGAGGGCGTTTCTGGGTGTCAACTGACCGTTTTCAGGGAGTGATCGAAAAAACGCAGGCGTGCCAGGAAAAATGCAGGCGTGGCTGGGCGAACGCAGGGCGTGTTTGTGATGTCAAAACAGGAACTGAACAGTCTGAAGTGATCTCAAGCGCTGAGTAGGTCTAGAGCTACTCTGAAACAGCACAATTTTTTTTTGTAGGCGCTCTGCGATCCTTTCGTTCGCACTTCTGCTTAGCTAAAAAACACTCCCAGTGGGAGGCGGCATAGCGTTTGCACGGCTGCTAAATACTGCTAGCGAGCGAACAACTCGGAATGACCACCATGGTGAGGGCCGCCCAGCACAGGGCAAGGCCACCCAACATGTGTACGGCCGTCTCACGATGCATCTGCAGTATAATTGCGGATGCATTGGAACTAAGGTTGACCCCTGGCCTGTGAGGTGGTAAGTGGACTTCATGTGACGTCATATAGCCCACTGAAAACAGTCCCGGCATGCCTCAGTTTTTCCGCTGTCGCCCCCGCAATGCCATAACCCCCGTCCCTGCAACGTTGTTGGGCCGCTATTGCAGCTGGGTCTGAATGACACTCTATATCCCCTACATTTGGAAATATGTTTTTATGATCATAACACCTTCATCCATGTACTGTGTGCACCACTATTGGTGAAATGCTAAAATTTTTCCCCTGATGATCTTTTAAAGCCTTTTCTTAAACATGGTTATTAAAATATTGTATTTTTCACTTAATGCAAAAAAATAAAATAATCAAAACTATTGGTGGGCATTACTCAGTTCACCATTGACTTTTGTTTATGATATCCTGACTGTTTTTAACATTTACAGAATTCAGCCATTGTTCTTTTAAAATTCCATCAACACACTCAAAAAGCTGCTGACAGCTTCATTTAAAAGCTTCATTTAAAATTCCCTTTGCCTCTTTCCTGTCCGCCTTCATGCATTTCTTTGAACTGGTTGGCTACAGCTTTCTTACACACATTATTTCTCTGAAAGCTCTTCAACTCCCAATTCATTATCTCAAACACAACACATTTAAGAATACTTCTATAGAAGGGGTGCCATTATCACCTCACATTTCCATATCAACTAATAGCAACCATGTCCATTACTGATCTTCAGCCTTCAGCTCCAATTATTCTCTGCATACACAGTATGTGCTATATAACATCGCTGTAAACTCTATGTCAAATGTAATACCCTGCAATATGTAGGCA
This sequence comes from Pseudophryne corroboree, assembly GCF_028390025.1. Taxonomy (NCBI): domain Eukaryota; kingdom Metazoa; phylum Chordata; class Amphibia; order Anura; family Myobatrachidae; genus Pseudophryne; species Pseudophryne corroboree. The sequence goes on along the minus strand of NC_086447.1, from coordinate 311,395,153 downwards.
TCAGATTTTAGTGATGAAGACTTTAATTTGAAATTGTTAGATCTTTTTATGGCAATGGTCTGTTACATTTAGGCCTATGACTCTTGCCTTGCACTATTCATGTTATCAACCCACACCTTATTCTTCTGTTTATTTCAATGCTAAAATCATCTGGTTGAAAAATGTACTAATCACTTATATGTCATCAGTATAACCCAAAAAAGGATAATATGCTTTTGAATTAAGTAATATTTACAGTACATAGTACATTGTATGAGAAGGACCTAATATATGACAGAATTTCGTGGAACAATGTTATTCTCACAGGTATTGGGTGTCATGGGGGTGTCTTATCCATAGATTTTAATTGTAAACTTACCTCCTGCAGCCCATTAGCAATCGATCTCCCAGTGGTCATAGATCCTATTTAAAGTACCCCCCATCCCCTTAGTAGTATAACAGACCCTCTTTAATAACCCCACCCCAGTGTAAAACATCCTTGTTTGTTGCTCCCCCTCCTCCCCTGTGACCAGTGTAATTTTTTACAATTATTTTACACCCTAGCATCAATTTTCATTACTACCCATCCCCCACCCCCAGTGAAAGTAGAGTTCTGCATGGCCCCTCCTCCTCCCTCACTGACAGCAGCCTCGGCAGGACCTGCCTGACAAGCAGCTGCTTCCTGGATGCTGCGGTGTGGCTGCAACAAGAGGAACAGATGTGATTTGCAACAGATTAGTTAGGGTATGATTAGGATGATGGCTGCGAGCTGAGAATACCATCACTGTGATTCTTATATACAGTGAAGATTTTAATTCTTTAGAATGTGGTGGTAATTTTAATGTCAGTTACTGTAACATAGTAACATAGTAACATAGTATTTGAGGTTGAATAGAGGCAAATTGCCCATCGTGTTCAACCTGTTTTAAGTTGTGATGATTCTACATACTTGCTAAATAATGTTTTATAACTAGTTAGCTACTATAACTCATGATACCCCCGGATTAACCACGTTGATATTTTAAGTATTATAACCTTGGATAGCTTTTTCATTCAGAAATGTATCCATTCCTTTTTTAAATCCAATTACAGAGTCCGCCATTACCACCTTCCCTGGCAAGGAATTCCACATCCTGATTGCCTTAACAGTGAAGAACCCTTTCCTCCGTTGCGTTCGGAACTTTCTCTCCTCCAGTCGCAGCGAGTGCCCACGTGTCCTAAACTGTGTTCTTTTAATAAATAATTCCTCTGATAACCCTTTGTGATGTCCCTTTACATATTTGAAGATATTAATAATATCTCCTATTAGGCGCCTCTTTTCTAGTGTATACATATTCAGCCTAGTAAGTCTTTCCTTATGGTCCAGTCCTTCTAGGCCTTTAATCAATTTAGTAGCTCGCCTTTGAACACTTTCGAGTTCACTGATGTCTTTTTTATACAATGGTGACCAAAACTGAACACAATATTCCAGGTGCGGACGTACCAATGCCTTATACAGCGGCATGATTACATCCGAGTCCCTTGTCTCAATTCCCCTTTTTATGCACGCTAGCACCTTACTTGCCTTCTTTACTGCGTTTTGACATAGTGTATGGTTATTAAGCCTATTATCAATAAATACCCCCAAATTTTTTTCCAACTCTGTTTCCCCTAGGCGTTCCCCATTTAATATGTAGGATGCAGGTTTGTTTTTAGTGCCAAAATGCATAACCTTGCATTTGTCTGTATTGAACCTCATTTTCCATTTAGATGCCCAGAGTTCAAGTTTAGATAGATCATTCTGCAAGGATTCCACATCCAATTCTGAATTAATTACCTTATACAGTTTAGTATCATCTGCAAAGATTGACACTGTGCTTTCCAGGCCTATTTCTAGGTCATTGATAAATATGTTGAACAGTAGTGGTCCGAGTACGGACCCTTGTGGTATTCCGCTGACTACTGGGGACCAGGTTGAGGACTTCCCATTGACCACTACTCGCTGTACCCTGCTATCCAACCAGCTGCTTATCCATGTGCAAATTGTTTTGGCCAATCTCCTTTAATTTGATCATCAGTCTCCTGTGAGGAACTGTGTCGAAGGCTTTTGCAAAATCTAGGAAGACCACATCCACTGCTTTTCCTTGATCAGGATTATTGCTCACTTCCTCATAGAAGCTAATTAAGTTAGTCTGACATGACCTGTCCCTCACAAACCCATGCTGGTTCTTGCTAATAATCCTAGCGGACTTTAGATACTCCTGTATGACGTCCCTTAGAATTCCTTCCAATATTTTCCCCACTATAAATGTTAAACTAACTGGTCTGTAGTTTCCCAGAAGATTTTTGGATCCTTTTTAAATAATGGCACTACCTCAGCTATACGCCAATCCTTCGGTACCATGCCTGATCCAATTGAACTATTGAAAATAAAGTATAGGGGTCGTGCTAGTTGTGGACTAAGCTCCATAAGAACCCTCGGGTGAAGTCCATCAGGACCAGATGATTTATTAATCTTAATTTTGCTTAGTCTCTCCCAGACTACTTCTTCGCTGTGACATCATTTGTTCTAATTCAGGACCTATTTTAAGGTTTATTACAAAGGAACATTTGCCTCTAATAGGTTAGATTACAGTTTGAACACACCACACACAAATCTAAAGAGCCCCATACACTAGAACGATAATGCCCGATTTCAGCCAGTTTAGGGCATTCGGGCCAATATATCGGGTGAAATCGGGCATTTTGGAGGTGTTTCCGATCCGATACACGTTCCCGTGAGGGTCGGATCGGATCCCCTAGGTCGCTAGTGCTGCACTCGTGATATATCGTGATCGCCTGGAATCGTATGGGAAAAGGTGTTTTTTTGTGCCTGCGATATATCGCCTGCAATATATCGTAGGAAGTTTGACTGGCATTCTCAGGACACTCCCATCAGTGGCAGCAGCAGCAGTAGCAGCGATGCAGCAGGAGAGCTCATCAGATAAATCCAATCAAATCAGATATTTTCTTGGCCCAAGTATGTATTTCCACACTGACCACCAATCACTGTCCACCTTTCACGCTGTCCACCAATGTAATCACACTGACCATCAATGTTATCACACTGACCACCAATGTATTATAAATTATTGTTCACATTTTATTTATTTGTGTGTGCCCAAAGTCATTTTTACCCCCTAAAGCCATGTGTTTTCACATCCACTGTACCCCCATGCTGCACCATGTGTTTCTGTGTGCCCAAAGTTATTTTAACCCCCAAATGTCCATGTGTTTTCACCGCCACTGTACCCCCATGCTGTACTATGTGTTTCTGTGTGCCCAAAGTGATTTTAACCCCCAAGTGGCCATGTGTTTTCACCGCGACTGTACCCCCATGCTGCACCATGTGTTTCTGTGTGGCCAAAGTAATTTTAACCCCCAAATTGCCATGTGTTTTCACCACCACTGTATCGCAATGCTGTATCATGTGTTTCTGTGTGCCCAAAGTGATTTTAACCCCCAAATGGCCATGTGGTTTCACCTCCACTGTACCCCAATGCTGTACCATGTGTTTCTGTGTGCCCAAAGTAATTTTAACCCCAAATGGCAATGTGTTTTCACCGCCACTGTACCCCAATGCTGTACCATGTGTTTCTGTGTGTCCAAAGTGATTTTAACCCCCAAATGGTCATGTGTTTTCACCGCCACTGTACCCTAATGCTTTACCATGTGTTTCTGTGTGTCCAAAGTGATTTTAACCCCCAAATGGCCATGTGTTTTCACCTCCACTGTACCCCAATGCTGTACCATGTGTTTCTGTGTGCCCAAAGTGATTTTAACCCCCAAATGGACATGTGTTTTCACCTCCACTGTACCCCAATGCTGTACCATGTGTTTCTGTGTGCCCAAAGTGATTTTAACCCCCAAATGGCCATTTATTTTCACCACCACTGCACCCAAATGCTGTACCATTGATGTTTGTGTAATGAGGAAAGTGTTTTAAAAAATTTTTTTATTTAAAAAAACATATATTACACTAATTTAAACACCATTTAACAATTTTTTTTTTAACCATATAAACATTTAAACATATAACCATTTAACCATATACCTTAAGTAAAACCATTTGTAAAACACAAAATAATAACAGTTTGTGCACCACTTTTTTTTTCATTATAGATATGTCTCTAGATTCAGACATTGACTTCATCACTGGCCTATTAGAAATGTACCGTGGATTGGAGTGTTTATGGAAGATCAAACCCAAAGGCTATTCTGATAAAGTGCGGTGGAATGCGGCCTTGGAGGAGCTAGTGGAGTACGGCAGGCCCTTTGTGTCCGGTGCTGACAAAGAATGGATCAAGAAAAAGATAAAGAACCTGCGTATGGTGTTCTTCAAAGAACACAAAAAAATGGAACAGTCTAAAAGGTCTAGAGCAGGTTCTTCCCAGATTTAAAAGACCTCGCTCTGGTACTACCCCATGCTGGAGTTTGTCCTGGACCAGGAGGCTACCCAGACAGGTTTCACCTCACTCCCTCGGACTGCCACACCAGAGCCTCAAGACGGTGACCTATCTCTGTTGGCATATATAAGTATATTTTTTTGAATACGTTTTTAAATTTTTCCAAGTTCCACCATCAGTCCAACACAGTACACTAATTAAATGTGGGCCTCTTGCCAAGCGACTGCACCTACCACGTTAAAATAGGCCAGGTACTCGTCCCTGACCTGTTTTGCCCGTAGACTCGCCCTAAAATGGAGTGGAGATGGTTCCACGGAGGGAAATGGTGAATTCTTGTCTGGCTGTTTAGGGTCTGGATCTCCGAGCGCTTCTCTGGGCAGTGTCCTATGCTGCACGTTTTTTATGCGCAAATAGTTATGCAGAACACAGCACGCAGTCACCACCCAATCTATCTTCTCCACCTGCAAATTGATAGCCATTAGGAATATGCGGAAGCGGCTAGACAGGATGCCAAAAGTGTTCTCTAAAATTCGTCGTGCCCGGGATAGCCTATAATTGTAGATGCGCTTCTCCCTTGTCAGGTGCCTTTGGGGGTATGGCTTCATAATGTTCTCATGAAGTGCGAATGACTCATCAGCCACGAAAACAAAATTGAGGACGTGCTGGGTTTGCTCCCTAGATGGCAAGTTCAGGGTCTTTGTGGTGAGCCGCTCGTAGAAGGTGGTATTCTTCAGCGACCCACCGTCTGATGCACGTCCATTTTTGCCAATGTCAATAAAGATAAATTCACCGTTGGCATTCACCACTGCCATCAGCACGATGTTGAAATACCCTTAATAATTATAATAAAGGGATCCGCTGTTTGCAGGAGGGTTGATGCGGACGTGCTTGCCATCTATCGCTACCCCACAGTTGGGGAAATGCCAGGTGGTGGCAAACTCCTCTGCCACGGCTTGCCATTCTGATGTACTTGCAGGGAGCTATAAAAAATGTAAATAAAAAATTAAAATATGTATTTCAAAAGTGTATTTAAAAAAAAAAAATCTACTACAGAGTGAAAGTGTGGAGATTCCCGCCACCCCAGACCTCAGCATCATCCAGGATACAAAGGAATCCCAGCCCCAAGTTCCTACCCCTGAAACACCCGCTACCCCTGATACCTCAGCATCACCAGCTCCTCCACCGTGCCCCCGGAAGAGAAGCCCCCCCCCAAAAAAACACCTCATTTTTGAGGAAATAAAGTCAAGATTTGCCCAGCAACCCCCCCCTCCCCCTCGACCACTACTGTAAATTTGGGGAATTTATGGCATCTGCAATGCGAAACCTACCCCCGGGTCAAGCGGAGCAGATTCAGCGTCTCAGTTTGAAGATGCTGAACAAAGCCTGAAAATCCAAACCACATGATGACGTCGTACTATTCGTCCGCCATCCTCTCACTCTTCCTCCCACCCAATCCCATCCTATTCCGCCCACCCAACCCCATCTCATTGCGCCCACCCAACCACAGCTTACTCCCCCACCCACCTGCTCCTCAGTCATATACTCTGCTATGCTGGAGGCAGAGGAGGACATGCCCCAGTTTGAAGATTTGTAGGCATCTTATAATTCCCAATAAATATGGTGCGGTATAGGCTATATGGTGTTTTGGGCCCAAATTTTTGGGGTAGGATACACGCATGCTGTAGGTGCATAATAATGGGGCCGGGACCATTCATTCTGCACTTTACAGCATGTGTGTATTCTCCCAATTCAATCTGTGCCCAAAACACCATATAGCCCTCTATTTCAGGAGTGAAAGTACCGCCCCATATTTATAGGGAATGAAAAGTAAAACAATCTATTACTTAATCCATTTATTTATTCCTTTATATATATATATATATATATCTATATCCATATGGTCCGGCTCACCAACTAGTATAAATACCTGTCCGGGTGCCCTCACTTAGCATGTACTCACACAGACCTCCGGGTGCGGCACTCCTGGACTTTAGTAGAAATCACAGCTCAGATAGGCTAGTTTAATAACGTTTCAGTGCCACTTTTATTCGTTAGGCACTTTCATCAGACAACAAGAATTACAAAAGTGTCTCACCTAAATAAGTGTACGCTCCACATAGACGCCAATCGCAGGAAGCCGGGACCTCCCACCTGCCCGGCCACTCGTCATGTATGACGTCATTCCAACACACGCCTCCCCTGGATGGGCTGGAAGTTACATAATACACCCACATTATATCCTATAAGAAATACAAAAGTGCATAATAAACAAACATTTAAAAATTACATGTAGCACATCCATCAAGCGCATTATCATTGAACAATGTATTACTAAGTTACTCCTAGATATTATACTAATCAGAGTGTTGCCATATATAGTTAGCTGTATAATCTATCATTCTCGCTCTTATGATAACATGAAAATCATACACACATTATAGAGGAACCAGATATATATAAAGAATTACTGTTATAGCAGACAGCTTTAATTATAATGTAACTAACAAATATGTAATCCTACCAGGGTTACTACTAACTCTAAAGAAACCAATTTAGACCCAAGTGTTTATTGAGTCCTTTGGTGCTGAGTGTATCAAGTCTGAAGATCCATTCAGACTCGCGTTGAAGCAATTTAAGTGATTTATTACCACCTTTAACTAGAGGTGGTATGTGGTCAATCATTCTGTATCGTAGAGTGCTCAATGGATGGCTAGCTCTACTAAAGTGTCGAGCTACTGGCTGCTCGCTGTCCCCCTTACGGATAGCTGCTTTATGGCACTACGGTGGGCTGCCATACGTTCTTTAAATGCTCATTCCGTCTTGCCCACATACAACTTGCCACAATGTATATCTGATTTTATATTTAGAACCTGATCCTGGATGATAAAATTTATCTCCTGCTTTCATCCAAAACCTCTCAAACAAGGCCTTCCTTTTTCTCTGTTACTTCGTGTGAAAAGAATCACCTCTGACCCGATGTTGGCTGAACAGATGAATATCATGATCAATAAATTTCAGGTGAGAGGGTACCGATTAAATGATCTATTACAAGCTAAAGAGAAAGTACTCCAATTAGATAGGGATACTGTACTAAAGCAGAATAAACAAAGTACTATTATAGCCATGATCCCCTGGGTACAGGAGTATAATCAGCATAGCAATAATATCAGTAATATCTCTAAGAAATGGTGGCCTATGATCGAGACAGATGAGGAGCTAAAATTAAATAATACTAAACTTATGAGTTGTTATACCAGGAGCCGCAATTTGCGGGGGCATCTTGGTAAAAACGGATGTTACATCCAATCCAACAAGTAACAGAGGAAGTGCTCAGAGCAAGAAGATGGGATGTATAAGATGTGCATGTACTACATGCCAGTTCCAGATCCCAGGAGATACATTTTATCATCCAGGATCAGGTTATAAATATAAAATCAGATATACATTGACGTGCAACACAAAATTTACAATATATCAAGTTATTTGCCCTTGTGGCAAGTCGTATGTGGGCAAGATGGAATGAGCATTTAAAGAACATATGGCAGTCCACCGTAGTGCCATAAAGCAGCTATCCTTAAGGGGGACAGCGAGCAGCCAGTAGCTCGACACTTTAGTAGAGCTAGCCATCCATTGAGCACTCTACGATACAGAATGATTGACCACATACCACCTCTAGTTAGAGGTGGTAATAGATCACTTAAATTGCTTCAACGTGAGTCTGAATGGATCTTCAGACTTGATACACTCAGCCCCAAAGGACTCAATGAACACTTGGGTCTAAATTGGTTTCTTTAGAGTTAGTAGTAACCCTGGTAGGATTACATATTTGTTAGTTACATAATAATTAGAGCTGTCTGCTATAGCAGTAATTCTTTATATATATATATCTGGTTCCTCTATAATGTGTGTATGATTTTAATGTTATCATAAGATCGAGAATGATAGATTATACAGCTAACTATATATGGCAACACTCTGATTAGTATAATATCTAGGAGTAACTTAGTAATACATTGTTCAATGATAATGCGCTTGATGGATGTGCTACATGTAATTTTTAAATGTTTGTTTAATATGCACTTGCACTTTTGTATTTCTTATAGGATGTAATGTGGGTGTATTAGGTAACTTCCAGCCAACCCAGGTGAGGCGTGTGTTGGAATGACGTCATACATGATGAGTGGCCGGACAGGTGGGAGGTCCCGGCCTCCGGCTTCCGGCGATTGGCGTCCATGTGAAGGGTACACTTATTTAGGTGAGACACTTTTGTATTTCTTGTTGTCTGATGAAAGTGCCTAACGAATAAAAGTGGCACTGAAACGTTATTAAACTAGCCTATCTGAGCCGTGATTTCTACTAAAGTCCAGGAGTGCCTCACCCAGAGGTATGTATGTATATATATATATATATATATACAGTTGTGCTCATAAGTTTACATACCCTAGCAGAATTTGTGATTTTCTGTCCATTTGTCAGAGAATATGAATGATAACTCACAAACTTTTCTTTCACTCATAGTTAGTGGTTGGGTGAAGCCTGTCACAACTGAGGGCTGGTGTTGGTAGCGGAAAGCCTCAGTTGTAGGGGCTGATGGATACTGGAACTTAGGAGGTATAATTGGACTCCTAGACATGTGCAGGAGCTGCAGCACCAATGCCCGAAGGCGTGACCACGACAACTGAGGTTGACTTTAAGGGTATTATTAAATAATAAAAGTCATCAAAGATACAACAGAACAATAAACGTGAAGAGAGTCTCTGGACTTCAACTGGTTTGAGACAAGAAATTGAAAGAATAATTGTGGGTCTTTAGTGATGCTGGAGAACGTTGAAGAAATGTAGGAATGATGCTAGAGATCGCAGGAATAGCTCTTAGCTATAATGTGGGATACTGAGAACCATATGAACAGAGTTCTGCTGGAGAATAGCTACTATTAGCCAAACTGTATACTCTGCCGACACAGAGTGAAATAGGAAAGGCAGGCTGCACTACAGAGAGTTATCACAGGAAAGGCAGACTACACCACAGAGAATTATCACAGGAGAGGCAGACTACACCGCAGAGAGTTAACACTGGAGAAGCTGGCTGCACTGCAGGGAGTTATCACTGAAGCAGCTGGCTGCACTGCAGGGAGTTATCACCGGAGAGGCACACTGCACCGCAGAGCATGGACACAGGGGAGTCAGGCTGTACTGCAGAGCATGACACAGGAGAGTCTCTAGTGAAGCAGTAGACTGGAAGACAATTGAAGCACTGACAACTTCCTGGGTGTTGAGACAGGATATAAATACCCACTGGTGAACAGACATTGGCTGACAGCTTGACACAGGCACCAGCAGCGCTGCAGATTGGTAGGAAGAATGACATGTGACTTTCCAACATTGCTGTGCCCATGACTGGGCTTTGAAGAGGAAAGAACCACGTGCCAAACAACAATGGCGGCGGAGGCCTCGGCAACAGAGGACTCCACGCTCACATGCACAGCGGCCACAGAGATGACAGCGGCGGCCGCGGCTCACAGAGGATGCCTCACTTAGACTCCAAGCGGCAACATCGCGGGGGCGGCGGTGACAGCCGCGATGGGCTGAAAAGCGCCATACCCAGCTAAGTGAAAACACTAAGAAGGCCGCTGAGCCGGCACTGCAGGTAACATAAAAATGAAGTGTAAAACAAGACATAGTTATGACCCGGGCCTGGCATGCTGAGCCAATCTCAGGAGACACCTAACTGGTAGAAAATGGCGACCAGAAACCCGGATCGTGACAAAGCCATTATTGTCAAACAACTGTGTTTACTCTTTTTAAATCATAATGACAACAGAAACTACCCAAATGACCCTGATCAAAAGTTTACATACCCTGGAGATTTTGGCCTGATAACATGCACACAAGTTGACACAAACGGGTTTGAATGGCTACTAAAGGTAACCATCCTCTCCTGTGATCTGTTTGCTTGTAATCAGTGTGTGTGTATAAAAGGTCAGTGAGTTTCTGGACTCCTGAAAGACCCTTGCATCTTTCATTCAGTGCTGCACTGACGTGTCTGGATTCTGAGTCATGGGGAAAGCAAAAGAATTGTCAAAGGATCTGCGGGAAAAGGTAATTGAACTGTATAAAAAAGAAAAAGGATATAAAAAGATATCCAAGCAACTGAGAATGCCAATCAGCAGTGTTCAAACTCTAATTAAGAAGTGGAAAATGAGGGATTCTGTGGAAACCAAATCACGGTCAGGTAGACCAACAAAAATTTCAGCAACAACTGCCAAGAAAATTGTTCGGGATGCAAAGAAAAATCCACAAATAATTTCAGCTGAAATACAGGACTCTCTGAAAAAAAGTGGTGTGGTTGTTTCAAGATGCACAATAAGGAGGCATTTGACGAAAAATGGGCTGCATGGTTGAGTCGCCAGAAGAAAGCCATTACTACGCAAATGCCACAAAGCATCCCGCTTACAATACTCCAAACAGCACAGAGACAAGCCTCAAAACTTCTGGAACAAAGTCATTTGGAGTGATGAGACCAAAATTGAACTTTTTGGCCACAACCATAAACGTTACATTTGGAGAGGAGTCAACAAGGCCTATGATGAAAGGTACACCATTCCTACTGTGAAACACGGAGGTGGATCGCTGATGTTTTGGGGATGACAAGATGAATGCAGCATGTTATCAGAAAATACTTACACTCATCAGCCTGGAAGCTGCGCATGGGACGTACTTGGACGTTCCAACATGACAATGATCCAAAATACACAGCCAAGTCGACCTGTCATTGGCTACAGCAGAATAAAGTGAAGGTTCTGGAGTGGGCATCTAAGTCTCCTGAGCTCAATATCATTGAGCCACTCTGGGGAGATCTCAAACGTGCAGTTCATGCAAGACAGCCCAAGAATTAACAGGAACTGGAGGCTTTTTGCCAAGAAGAATGCGCAGCTTTACCATCTGAGAAAATAAAGAGCCTCATCCACAACAACCACAAAAGACTTCAAGCTGTCATTGATGTTAAAGGGGGCAATACACGGTATTAAGAACTGGGGTATGTAAACTTTTGATCAGGGTCATTTGGGTAGTTTCTGTGGTCATTATGATTTAAAAAAGTAAACACAGTTGTTTGACAATAAATGGCCTCACCCAACCACTAACCATGAGTGGAAGAAAAGTTTGTGAGTTACCATTCATATTCTCTGACAAATGGCCAGAAAATCACAAATTCTGCTAGGGTATGTAAACTTATGAGCACAACTGTATATATATATATATATATATATCCAAATCGTGATATGCTGTTTTGTAAAATTTTTATGTGCCATGTTGGCAACTAATTGCATACAGTTCTATGTGCCATGTTGGCAAATAATTGGTTCAAAAATAAAAAACACCTTTTTTCTATAAACAGTTTAAAAGTAACTACACAGGTGTGGTGTGTATTTTATTTACCTTGAAATACTGGTCCTGCAGCACCTTCACAATGACCTTGCAGGTGTCAGGGATTATCCGACCCAAAGTCTGGGGGGAGATGAGGGTCCCAAACTTCATGTCCTTCAGCAACCGCCTTGTAGCCAGGAACCTCAGCGTAGCAGTCAGCCTCTCCTCAGCAGGGATGGCCCTCCGCATCTTGGTGTCCTGCCTCTCAATGTAGGGAGTCACAAGGCCCAGCAACTCCTGGAAGGTAGTGTCATCCATTTGCAGGTAGTTCCGATAGTCCTCGGGGTTGTTCTCCCTAATCTCGGTCAGGAGTCCCCATCTTCAACAGCCACTCCTTGCTCCAAACAGATCTCTGCCTCTTCCGTTTCAAATCCCTGTGACGTTTCAGCTTCAGATAGCCATAGGCTAACAGAAGTTGATACCTGTAGGAATCCATCACAGAACAGTATAAAGAGCACTTTGTTCAGAAAAACCAAACAAAGCAAAGCACACTAGCAATGTGGAACGCTCTCACAGAGCAGCAGTGTGCACATGGCTAAAATGGCTGCTGCTATTTATATGCCTATTGGGCCCAACCCCCTAGCACCAATCCAGCCAATCACATATTCTATAGCTGCAGTGTCCACAGGGCTAATGGCTGCTAGTTATAATATGCCTTTGGGCCAGCCCCCCTAGCACCCTAATCCAGCCCATCATCCAGCCCATCAGATATATCTTATTGTACATGTGAATGCATTGCAATAAATCCCCTGCGATATGTCGCCGCGTGACATATCGCTGGCGATATATCGCATGCAAAAAAAGTCACACATGTACCAAATCATTTGGAATCGTATAGAACCACTCCCGGGAAGCTCCCGGGGGAGTTCAAGGGAAATCGCCTCCAACTTCAGCCTCAGACATATCGTTCTAGTGTATGGGGCCCTTAACTCTCTCTGCACATGTTATATCTGCCCCCCCTGCAGTGCACATGGTTTTGCCCATTAGAGAAAAATGTTGTTGTACAATCAACCTTGAATTAGGCCCTCTGTGTATACATCAACCAATACATACATTACTGTGCATTTCTACTAAGCTTGATAGACTGTCAACCACACATTATATTATGCTAGTGAAGAAACCCCTTCCTACCACTGCAACCTACTGCTGCAGAGGCATGAAAGAAAACCTAATATACTTATTTTGTTTACTAGAAATGCTCTAATTATTTTATGCATATATCTCTCCCAATATGTCTAGTTAGGAAATCTGGATATTGAGGACATGGTCCTGATTGATACTGGGGGCGTGTCTAAAAATGTTAAAGTGCTAAGCCACTCCAACAACTTTTCCACAAAAATATAATAATAAAATTTTATATATACACATATATATATATATATATATATATATACATCACTCTGTTTAAAGGAAAATAAGTGGCAAATGTGCTTTGCACCCACTCACCACAGTGAGTATAACACAGCCGCCAACAGTCCCAGAAAGTCTCAACTTAGGTCCTTACGGGGTAACAGGCCAGTGCTCTGTAATCAGAAATGTCTCACCTAAACTGGGACAGTTGGGACCATACATATTATTCAGTTTCGGAATACAGAACCTTTTAAAACTTATTTATTTCAAATAGTGGCTTTACACACTGTAAATGTAACAGAACAACTTTAAATGATTCCTAAACAAATTTCTGTCATGTGGGAGTTCATTACAGAACTCAGTACAGAACTGTATATCATTTAAAAAATTGGTATACCCTGGGTGGACGTCCAGAGGTGTAAATATAAATGTGTGAGATCCAGTGCAAGCAAGACATGAAACACCTAATTTAGAAGAGTTGGTGCATGGCTGTTACACAGAGCACATATCACACTATGCGATTTGGATATGACGAATGACCAGCTGGAGAAGCAAACAAATCTAGTTCTCTGTCACATTTATAATGCCGCCAGGAATTGTTGGTATATATTAGAGATGAGCGCCGGAAATTTTTCGGGTTTTGTGTTTTGGTTTTGGGTTCGGTTCCGCGGCCGTGTTTTGGGTTCGACCGCGTTTTGGCAAAACCTCACCGAATTTTTTTTGTCGGATTCGGGTGTGTTTTGGATTCGGGTGTTTTTTTCAAAAAACCCTAAAAAACAGCTTAAATCATAGAATTTGGGGGTCATTTTGATCCCAAAGTATTATTAACCTCAAAAACCATAATTTACACTCATTTTCAGTCTATTCTGAATACCTCACACCTCACAATATTATTTTTAGTCCTAAAATTTGCACCGAGGTCGCTGTGTGAGTAAGATAAGCGACCCTAGTGGCCGACACAAACACCGGGCCCATCTAGGAGTGGCACTGCAGTGTCACGCAGGATGTCCCTTCCAAAAAACCCTCCCCAAACAGCACATGACGCAAAGAAAAAAAGAGGCGCAATGAGGTAGCTGACTGTGTGAGTAAGATAAGCGACCCTAGTGGCCGACACAAACACCGGGCCCATCTAGGAGTGGCACTGCAGTGTCACGCAGGATGGCCCTTCCAAAAAACCCTCCCCAAACAGCACATGACGCAAAGAAAAAAAAGGCGCAATGAGGTAGCTGACTGTGTGAGTAAGATAAGCGACCCTAGTGGCCGACACAAACACCGGGCCCATCTAGGAGTGGCACTGCAGTGTCACGCAGGATGTCCCTTCCAAAAAACCCTCCCCAAACAGCACATGACGCAAAGAAAAAAAGAGGCGCAATGAGGTAGCTGACTGTGTGAGTAAGATAAGCGACCCTAGTGGCCGACACAAACACCGGGCCCATCTAGGAGTGGCACTGCAGTGTCACGCAGGATGTCCCTTCCAAAAAACCCTCCCCAAACAGCACATGACGCAAAGAAAAAAAGAGGCGCAATGAGGTAGCTGACTGTGTGAGTAAGATAAGCGACCCTAGTGGCCGACACAAACACCGGGCCCATCTAGGAGTGGCACTGCAGTGTCACGCAGGATGTCCCTTCCAAAAAACCCTCCCCAAACAGCACATGACGCAAAGAAAAAAAGAGGCGCAATGAGGTAGCTGACTGTGTGAGTAAGATAAGCGACCCTAGTGGCCGACACAAACACCGGGCCCATCTAGGAGTGGCACTGCAGTGTCACGCAGGATGGCCCTTCCAAAAAACCCTCCCCAAACAGCACATGACGCAAAGAAAAAAAGAGGCGCAATGAGGTAGCTGACTGTGTGAGTAAGATAAGCGACCCTAGTGGCCGACACAAACACCGGGCCCATCTAGGAGTGGCACTGCAGTGTCACGCAGGATGTCCCTTCCAAAAAACCCTCCCCAAACAGCACATGACGCAAAGAAAAAAAGAGGCGCAATGAGGTAGCTGACTGTGTGAGTAAGATAAGCGACCCTAGTGGCCGACACAAACACCGGGCCCATCTAGGAGTGGCACTGCAGTGTCACGCAGGATGGCCCTTCCAAAAAACCCTCCCCAAACAGCACATGACGCAAAGAAAAAAAGAGGCGCAATGAGGTAGCTGACTGTGTGAGTAAGATAAGCGACCCTAGTGGCCGACACAAACACCGGGCCCATCTAGGAGTGGCACTGCAGTGTCACGCAGGATGTCCCTTCCAAAAAACCCTCCCCAAACAGCGCATGACGCAAAGAAAAAAAGAGGCGCAATGAGGTAGCTGACTGTGTGAGTAAGATAAGCGACCCTAGTGGCCGACACAAACACCGGGCCCATCTAGGAGTGGCACTGCAGTGTCACGCAGGATGGCCCTTCCAAAAAACCCTCCCCAAACAGCACATGACGCAAAGAAAAATAAAAGAAAAAAGAGGTGCAAGATGGAATTGTCCTTGGGCCCTCCCACCCACCCTTATGTTGTATAAACAGGACATGCACACTTTAACCAACCCATCATTTCAGTGACAGGGTCTGCCACACGACTGTGACTGATATGACGGGTTGGTTTGGACCCCCCCCAAAAAAGAAGCAATTAATCTCTCCTTGCACAAACTGGCTCTACAGAGGCAAGATGTCCACCTCATCATCATCCTCCGATATATCACCGTGTACATCCCCCTCCTCACAGATTACCAATTCGTCCCCACTGGAATCCACCATCTCAGCTCCCTGTGTACTTTGTGGAGGCAATTGCTGCTGGTCAATGTCTCCGCGGAGGAATTGATTATAATTCATTTTAATGAACATCATCTTCTCCACATTTTCTGGATGTAACCTCGTACGCCGATTGCTGACAAGGTGAGCGGCGGCACTAAACACTCTTTCGGAGTACACACTTGTGGGAGGGCAACTTAGGTAGAATAAAGCCAGTTTGTGCAAGGGCCTCCAAATTGCCTCTTTTTCCTGCCAGTATAAGTACGGACTGTGTGACGTGCCTACTTGGATGCGGTCACTCATATAATCCTCCACCATTCTTTTAATGTTGAGAGAATCATATGCAGTGACAGTAGACGACATGTCCGTAATCGTTGTCAGGTCCTTCAGTCCGGACCAGATGTCAGCATCAGCAGTCGCTCCAGACTGCCCTGCATCACCGCCAGCGGGTGGGCTCGGAATTCTGAGCCTTTTCCTCGCACCCCCAGTTGCGGGAGAATGTGAAGGAGGAGATGTTGACAGGTCGCGTTCCGCTTGACTTGACAATTTTCTCACCAGCAGGTCTTTCAACCCCAGCAGACTTGTGTCTGCCGGAAAGAGAGATCCAAGGTAGGTTTTAAATCTAGGATCGAGCACGGTGGCCAAAATGTAGTGCTCTGATTTCAACAGATTGACCACCCGTGAATCCTTGTTAAGCGAATTAAGGGCTCCATCCACAAGTCCCACATGCCTAGCGGAATCGCTCCGTGTTAGCTCCTCCTTCAATGTCTCCAGCTTCTTCTGCAAAAGCCTGATGAGGGGAATGACCTGACTCAGGCTGGCAGTGTCTGAACTGACTTCACGTGTGGCAAGTTCAAAGGGCATCAGAACCTTGCACAACGTTGAAATCATTCTCCACTGCACTTGAGACAGGTGCATTCCACCTCCTATATCGTGCTCAATTGTATAGGCTTGAATGGCCTTTTGCTGCTCCTCCAACCTCTGAAGCATATAGAGGGTTGAATTCCACCTCGTTACCACTTCTTGCTTCAGATGATGGCAGGGCAGGTTCAGTAGTTTTTGGTGGTGCTCCAGTCTTCTGTACGTGGTGCCTGTACGCCAAAAGTGTCCCGCAATTCTTCTGGCCACCGACAGCATCTCTTGCACGCCCCTGTCGTTTTTTAAAAAATTCTGCACCACCAAATTCAAGGTATGTGCAAAACATGGGACGTGCTGGAATTTGCCCATATTTAATGCACACACAATATTGCTGGCGTTGTCCGATGCCACAAATCCACAGGAGAGTCCAATTGGGGTAAGCCATTCCGCGATGATCTTCCTCAGTTGCCGTAAGAGGTTTTCAGCTGTGTGCGTATTCTGGAAAGCGGTGATACAAAGCGTAGCCTGCCTAGGAAAGAGTTGGCGTTTGCGAGATGCTGCTACTGGTACCGCCGCTGCTGTTCTTGCGGCGGGAGTCCATACATCTACCCAGTGGGCTGTCACAGTCATATAGTCCTGACCCTGCCCTGCTCCACTTGTCCACATGTCCGTGGTTAAGTGGACATTGGGTACAACTGCATTTTTTAGGACACTGGTGAGTCTTTTTCTGACGTCCGTGTACATTCTCGGTATCGCCTGCCTAGAGAAGTGGAACCTAGATGGTATTTGGTAACGGGGGCACACTGCCTCAATAAATTGTCTAGTTCCCTGTGAACTAACGGCGGATACCGGACGCACGTCTAACACCAACATAGTTGTCAAGGCCTCAGTTATCCGCTTTGCAGCAGGATGACTGCTGTGATATTTCATCTTCCTCGCAAAGGACTGTTGGACAGTCAATTGCTTACTGGAAGTAGTACAAGTGGGCTTACGACTTCCCCTCTGGGATGACCATCGACTCCCAGCAGCAACAACAGCAGCGCCAGCAGCAGTAGGCGTTACACGCAAGGATGCATCGGAGGAATCCCAGGCAGGAGAGGACTCGTCAGAATTGCCAGTGACATGGCCTGCAGGACTATTGGCATTCCTGGGGAAGGAGGAAATTGACACTGAGGGAGTTGGTGGGGTGGTTTGCGTGAGCTTGGTTACAAGAGGAAGGGATTTACTGGTCAGTGGACTGCTTCCGCTGTCGGCCCAAGTTTTTGAACTTGTCACTGACTTATTATGAATGCGCTGCAGGTGACGTATAAGGGAGGATGTTCCGAGGTGGTTAACGTCCTTACCCCTACTTATTACAGCTTGACAAAGGGAACACACGGCTTGACAAATGTTGTCCGCATTTCTGGTGAAATACTTCCACACTGAAGAGCTGATTTTTTTGGTATTTTCACCAGGCATGTCAACGGCCATATTCCTCCCACGGACAACAGGTGTCTCCCCGGGTGCCTGACTTAAACAAACCACCTCACCATCAGAATCCTCCTGGTCAATTTCCTCCCCAGCGCCAGCAACACCCATATCCTCCTCATCCTGGTGTACTTCAACACTGACATCTTCAATCTGACTATCAGGAACTGGACTGCGGGTGCTCCTTCCAGCACTTGCAGGGGGCGTGCAAATGGTGGAAGGCAAATGCTCTTCACGTCCAGTGTTGGGAAGGTCAGGCATCGCAACCGACACAATTGGACTCTCCTTGTGGATTTGGGATTTCGAAGAACGCACAGTTCTTTGCGGTGCTACTGCTTTTGCCAGCTTGAGTCTTTTCATTTTTCTAGCGAGAGGCTGAGTGCCTCCATCCTCACGTGAAGCTGAACCACTAGCCATGAACATAGGCCAGGGCCTCAGCCGTTCCTTGCCACTCCGTGTGGTAAATGGCATATTGGCAAGTTTACGCTTCTCCTCCGACAATTTTATTTTAGGTTTTGGAGTCCTTTTTTTACTGATATTTGGTGTTTTGGATTTGACATGCTCTGTACTATGCCATTGGGCATCGGCCTTGGCAGACGACGTTGCTGGCATTTCATCGTCTCGGCCATGACTAGTGGCAGCAGCTTCAGCACGAGGTGGAAGTGGATCTTGATCTTTCCCTAATTTTGGAACCTCAACATTTTTGTTCTCCATATTTTAATAGGCACAACTAAAAGGCACCTCAGGTAAACAATGGAGATGGATGGATACTAGTATACAATTATGGATGGACTGCCGAGTGCCGACACAGAGGTAGCTACAGCCGTGGACTACCGTACTGTACTGTGTCTGCTGCTAATATAGACTGGATGATAATGAGATGTAGTATGTATAAAGAAGAAAGAAAAAAAAACCCACGGGTAGGTGGTATACAATTATGGACGGACTGCCGAGTGCCGACACAGAGGTAGCTACAGCCGTGGACTACCATACTGTGTCTGCTGCTAATATAGACTGGTTGATAAAAAGATGTAGTATGTATGTATAAAGAAGAAAGAAAAAAAAACCACGGGTAGGTGGTATACAATTATGGATGGACTGCCGAGTGTCGACACAGAGGTAGCTACAGCCGTGGACTACCGTACTGTACTGTGTCTGCTGCTAATATAGACTGGATGATAATGAGATGTAGTATGTATAAAGAAGAAAGAAAAAAAAAACCACGGGTAGGTGGTATACAATTATGGACGGACTGCCGAGTGCCGACACAGAGGTAGCTACAGCCGTGGACTACCGTACTGTGTCTGCTGCTAATATAGACTGGTTGATAAAGAGATGTAGTATGTATGTATAAAGAAGAAAGAAAAAAAAACCACGGGTAGGTGGTATACAATTATGGATGGACTGCCGAGTGCCGACACAGAGGTAGCTACAGCCGTGGACTACCGTACTGTACTGTGTCTGCTGCTAATATAGACTGGATGATAATGAGATGTAGTATGTATAAAGAAGAAAGAAAAAAAAAAACACGGGTAGGTGGTATACAATTATGGATGGACTGCCGAGTGCCGACACAGAGGTAGCTACAGCCGTGGACTACCGTACTGTGTCTGCTGCTAATATAGACTGGTTGATAAAGAGATGTAGTATGTATGTATAAAGAAGAAAGAAAAAAAAACCACGGGTAGGTGGTATACAATTATGGACGGACTGCCGAGTGCCGACACAGAGGTAGCTACAGCCGTGGACTACCGTACTGTGTCTGCTGCTAATATAGACTGGTTAATAAAGAGATGTAGTATGTATGTATAAAGAAGAAAGAAAAAAAAACCACGGGTAGGTGGTATACAATTATGGATGGACTGCCGAGTGCCGACACAGAGGTAGCTACAGCCGTGGACTACCGTACTGTGTCTGCTGCTAATATAGACTGGTTGATAAAGAGATGTAGTATGTATGTATAAAGAAGAAAGAAAAAAAAACCACGGGTAGGTGGTATACAATTATGGATGGACTGCCGAGTGCCGACACAGAGGTAGCTACAGCCGTGGACTACCGTACTGTACTGTGTCTGCTGCTAATATAGACTGGATGATAATGAGATGTAGTATGTATAAAGAAGAAAGAAAAAAAAACCACGGGTAGGTGGTATACAATTATGGATGGACTGCCGAGTGCCGACACAGAGGTAGCTACAGCAGTGGACTACCGTACTGTGTCTGCTGCTAATATAGACTGGTTGATAATGAGATGTAGTATGTACAAAGAAGAAAGAAAAAAAAACCACGGGTAGGTGGTATACAATTATGGACGGACTGCCGAGTGCCGACACAGAGGTAGCTACAGCCGTGGACTACCGTACTGTACTGTGTCTGCTGCTAATATAGACTGGATGATAATGAGATGTAGTATGTATAAAGAAGAAAGAAAAAAAAACACAGGTAGGTGGTATACAATTATGGATGGACTGCCGAGTGCCGACACAGAGGTAGCTACAGCCGTGAACTACCGTACTGTGTCTGCTGCGACTGGATGATAAATAATGATATAAAAAATATATATATATCACTACTGCAGCCGGACAGGTATATATTATATAATGACGGACCTGCTGGACACTGTCTGTCAGCAGAATGAGTTTTTTATTTTATAGAATAAAAAAACACCACACAAGTCACACGACGTGTGTTTAACTTTTACAGGCAGACATTCACAATACAATATAGTATACTATATACTGGTGGTCAGGTCACTGGTCAGTCACACTGGCAGTGGCACTCCTGCAGAAAAAAAGTGTGCACTGTTTAATTTTAATATGTACTCCTGGCTCCTGCTATAACCTAACTGCTCCCCAGTCTCCCCCACAATTAAGCTGTGTGAGCACAGTCAGATATTATACATAGATGATGCAGCAGCACACTGGGCTGAGCACAGATATGGTATGTGACTGAGTCACTGTGTATCGTTTTTTCAGGCAGAGAACGGATTATATTAAATAATATAAAACTGCACTGGTGGTCACTGGTCAGTCACTAGTATAACTAACTAATACTATCAGCAAAATTCTGCACTCTCTGTCTGAGTACTCCTCCTAAGCTCCAGTAAATGAAGTGTCACTGTCTCACTCTGTCACTAGTATAACTAACTAATACTATCAGCAAAATTCTGCACTCTCTGTCTGAGTACTCCTCCTAAGCTCCAGTAAATGAAGTGTCACTGTCTCACTCTCACTCTCCTATCTATTTCTTCTCTAAACGGAGAGGACGCCAGCCACGTCCTCTCACTATCAATCTCAATGCACGTGTAAAATGGCGGCGACGCGCGGCTCCTTATATAGAATCCGAGTCTCGCGATAGAATCCGAGCCTCGCGAGAATCCGACAGCGTCATGATGACGTTCGGGCGCGCTCGGGTTAACCGAGCAAGGCGGGAAGATCCGAGTCGCTCGGATCCGTGTAAAAAAAGCTGAAGTTCGGGCGGGTTCGGATTCCGAGGAACCGAACCCGCTCATCTCTAGTATATATGAACATACATTTGTGGTGATTGTGTCTACAAGGTGTGCTGGGGTGTTTCAACATCACAAAGTAAAAAAATAAAATAAAAAAAGATTATGTTGCAGCAGTTTTTATCTAGAAAGAATACAGGTGTCCTATGAACAAAGTGTTTCTGATGTCACCTCTGTCTACGTTTTTCTCCTGTTTTGTGTTTACTGACCAGCAGCTGATACCATTGTGTGCATCTATACTAACAAATCACTGTGTTTTCCCCTCTGGTAAAAAAATATGGGACTCATGGGGCCAAATTTAATATAGTGAGAGTTTCAAAAAGTTAGAGATTTGGTAAGGTTTTGCAGTTTTTTTTAAAAGTGGCAATCATTTACACAGCAAGATCAACCTGGTTTTGCAGTGTAAATGATTGCCACTTTAAAAAAAACCTGAAAAACCTTACCAAATCTCTCACTTTCTGAAACTCTCACTCTATTACATTTGGCCCATGGTGTCCAGAACTGGCAATCAGATGTTTGCTCAACCATATCCTAAACACCTGGCACAATACTGTTGGAAGTACAGAGCACACATGATGTACTGAGGCTGTGCAGGTGCAGTTTATAGGCCGTGCAGATAGCTGTGATTTCAAATGTACAACTATGGAGAAGTCACCTGGTAAATATAGCATCACAGACAGTGACTAAGGTATTCTACAGGAATACTGTACAACTGCTAAATTGCATAGTTGCTGACTTTGCGGTATTCCCCTCTGGAAGATTCTGGAGGGTACTGCAGCGGTTTGGTGCAGTGATTTTCATCATCTTGGCCCTGCACCTTCTGCAAAATGACACAATTCCCTGTCTTTTGCAGAAGGAGGTGGGGCCACAACCGCATACACAGTTTACTAATGTCCAAATCGAGGGCAGCCATCTGCCCATTGGCGTTTCTAAAATGGGTGCAATGGGTGCGGTGCACACGGGCACCTGGGTCCAGGGGGGCCCACACCGCACCCATTGCACCAATTTTAACACTTGCCTTTCTGGAGTCCAGCGCCAGGACCTGCAATCGTGGCGGAACTTGCCGCCAAAATGGCCACCGCGCATACGCGGTAGCCAAATTGGTCTCCGGATCATGGGGGGCGTCATGTTTCTGGAGACCTGTGCATGCGCAGTAGACTCCAGCACAATGTCGGAGTCTACAGCGCTGTACAGAGGATGGGGCCCACCCGGAGGTGCACACGGGCCCCCTCCTCTGTAGAAAGACCCCTACATATGCCTATCCCTTGTTGCTGCAGAGGCAGAGAGAAAACGATGCCCATACACTAAATGACATGTAAATGATGATTTCTCATTAATGATTTCCCTTGAACTCCCCCCGGCAGCTACCCGGCAGTCCTGGGCAAATGATATAGTACACTATACATAAGATATATCTTAAGATCTGGGAGTGGCTACATCCAGGTGTATACTGTTGTTGACAATAGCTCCAGATCTTCCCTGCAGCAGGGAAGATCAGATGCTCTGACCAACAACCAGCGGGACCGCGCATGTTGATCGTTATCGTTCAGACACTGAACGATCTGCACTATTATTAATGATTTGTAGTTCCGATCCGTCAAAAACAGCCAAATCGCTCATAATATAGGGGTATATTCAATTAGCAGCGATAACGAACTTTTCACGTGAAAAGTCCGGTTTTCGAGCGAAAAACCGGACTTTTCCCGCGAAACGCAATTACAGCCTATTCAATTTTCCGGGAAAATTTATCGGTGATCATTTTTTCACTAATTTCACTTCACCTACTCTAAAGCAGGTGAAAAGTTGGAAAAAGTCACTATTTTAAGGTAAAAATGTTTGGATATGGTCCAGAACTCCTGGGACACCCCCCTTAATGACTAATTAGGCACGTTGAAGTTTGTAATTATTTTTAATTGGCCAATAATGACATGTCAGTTTTGGGTTGAAAAAGTACAAAGTGATGGAAATTGGGGTTCAAGGTATGGGGCAGGTATATTGGGGTGCTTTATGAGTGGGACAGATGTTTTTAGGCTTGCAGATGGGAGTAATCGGTCTGTTTCCACTTTTGACCCAAATATATACTTATACCCATTTTCATGTACCCCAAATTTAATGAGAGCATTTATTTTGCTCAAAAAACTTGCTTTCTATCATTTTTTTGCATTTAAAAAAAAAATGTATATAACAGCCATTTCACACAATTTAAGTCCCCAAAAACTCTCTAATGTGATCACTAATACACTTCTCTTCTGTTTTCCTATGTTATACCCCTTTTCCACTAACGAGCACGGGTCGCAGCCGGGAGCCTGACACGGGAGCTACCCCCTGCTGCGACCCGTGCTCGGTCCCTTTCCCATTAGCAGTCACAACCCGGCAAATGCCGGGTTGGTGACGCTTCTAGTGACACGGCAGGGGCGGCGCAGGGAGATCACATGATCTCCCAGCGCCGCCTTCCCTATGCACTGTGAACGGGAGCCGTGTCACCTCGACACGGCTCCTGTTCACACTAGACAGCTAGCCGGGTTGAACACGTGTTCAACCCGGCTAGCTACCAGGGTAGGATTCCCGGATCACTTGATCCGGGTTTACCCTTTTCCACTTGCAAAAAACACGGGTAAATGCGCGCCCCCGTGCATTTACCCGTGTTTTTTGAGCTAGTGGAAAAGGGGTATCAGTTTAGCATTTTTAGGGGTACAGGCTGATTTCCCCATTTTCACCTGCACTTTTCACTGCAAGAATTTTCACGTGAAACCCGTTTGGAATTAAATAGGTCGAAAAACGGAGCGTTTTCGCGGCAATTTTCACCCGATTGCCGCAAAAAATTGCCACGAATTTGCGGATAATTGAATACCCTAGATAGTCTAGTGCAGCCTTTTTCAACACTAGTGTGCCGCGACGAGTTGCTAGGTGTGCCGCCGCCCGTCCCCGCTGCACAGACCCGCTCGCTGCCGCCAGCAAGACCTGTCACTGCCAAGCAGATCGCCACGCGACGCACACCGCCCTCCTCCCGCCGCACAGACCCACTCGCTGCCGCCAGCAAGATTTGTTACTGGTGCCAAGCAGATTACCGCGCGCCGCACGCCTGACAGACCTGCAGCATCCAGCCCTTCTCATACCCATTCCGCAGCGACAGCCGGACTGTGACCTATGACTCACCATAGGTCACGGTCTGGCTGTCGCTGCGGCCGCCCACTCACATTCTGCTCTGCTTGCTGCTCCGTGGTGAGGTCCAGGCACTCCTCACCGCAATTTTTTATATAAAGCACGGGGGAGGAAGGTGTATGGAAATATGAGGGGTGGGTGTGTGGAATAACTAAGGGGGGCATGTGTGAGGAATTACTAAGGGGGGAGCTGGTAAGGGGGAGCTGGAGTGTGGAATTACTAAAGGGGGAGCTGGTAAGGGGGAGCTGGAGTGTGGAATTACTAAGGGGGGAGCTGGTAAGGGGGAGCTGGTGTGTGGAATTACTAAGGGGGGCATGTGTGAGGAATTACTAAGGGGGGAGCTGGTAAGGGGGAGCTGGAGTGTGGAATTACTAAGGGGGAGCTGGTGTGGGGGATTACGAAGGGGGGGGCATGTGTGTGGAATTACTAAGGGGGGGCATGTGTGAGGGATTACTAAGGGGGAGCTGGTAAGGGGGAAGCTGGTGTGAGGAATTACTAAGGGGGGAGCTGATGTGTAGAATTACTAAGTGGGGGAGCTGGTGTGAGGAATTACTAAGGGGGGGCATGTGTGTGGAATTACTAAGGGGGGAGCTGCTGTGTGGAATTACTAAGGGGGAGCTGGTAATCGGGAAGCTACTGTGTGGAATTACTAAGGGAGGAGCTGGTTAAGGGGGAAGCTGGTGTGTGGAATTACTAAGGGGGAGCTGGTAAGGGGGAAGCTGGTGTGTGGAATTACTAAGGGGGAGCTGGTAAGGGGGAAGCTGGTGTGTGGAATTACTAAGGGGGGAGCTGGTTAAGGGGGAAGCTGGTGTGAGGGATTACTAAGGGAGGAGCTGGTAAGGGGGAGCTGGTGTGAGGGATTACTAAGGGGGGAGCTGGTAAGGGGGAAGCTGGTGTGAGGAATTACTAAGGGAGGAGCTGGTAAGGGGGAGCTGGTGTAAGGGATTACTAAGGGGGGAGCTGGTAAGGGGGAAGCTGGTGTGAGGAATTACTAAGGGAGGAGCTGGTAAGGGTGAGCTGGTGTGAGGGATTACTAAGGGGGAGCTGGTAAGGGGGGAGCTGATGTGTGGAATTACTAAGGGGGGAGCTAATGTGTGGAATTACTAAGAGGGGAGCTGGTGTGAGGAATTACTAAGAGGGGGCATGTGTGTGGAATTACTAAGGGGGGAGCTGGTGTGTGGAATTACTAAGGGGGGAGCTGGTGTGTGGAATTACTAAGGGGGGAGCTGGTAAGGGGGAAGCTGGTGTGTGAAATTACTAAGGGGGAGCTGGTGTGTGGAATTACTAAGGGGGAGCTGGTGTGAGGGATTACTAAGGGGGAGCTGGTGTGAGGGATTACTAAGGGGGAGCTGGTGTGTGGAATTACTAAGGGGGGAGCTGATGTGTGTAATTACTAAGTGGGGGAGCTGGTGTGAGGACTTACTAAGGGGGGAGCTGGTGTGTGGAATTACTAAGGGGGAGCTGGTGTGTGGACTTACTAAGGGGGGAGCTGGTGTGTGGAATTACTAAGGGGGGAGGAAGGTGTTTGGAAATATGAGGGGCAGGTGTGTGGAATAACTAAGGGGGGAGCTGGTGTGAGGAATTACTAAGGGGGGAGCTGGTGTGTGGAATTACTAAGGGGGAGCTGGTGTGTGGAATTACTAAGGTGGGAGCAGGTAAGAGGGAAGCTGGTGTGTGGAATTACTAAGGGGGGAGCTGGTGTGTGGAATTACTAAAGTGGAGCTGGTGTGTGGAATTACTAAGGGGGAGCTGGTGTGAAGGATTACTAAGGGGGGAGCTGGTAAGGGGGAGCTGGTGTGAGGGATTACTAAGGGGGGAGCTGGTAAGGGGGGAGCTGATGTGTGCAATTACTAAGGGGGGATCTGATGTGTGGAATTACTAAGTGGGGGGCTGGTGTGTGGAATTACTAAGGGGGGAGCTGGTGTGTGGACTTACTATGGGGGGAGCTGGTGTGTGGAATTACTAAGGTGGGAGGAAGGTGTTTGGAAATATGAGGGGCAGGTGTGTGGAATAACTAAGGGGGGCATGTGTGTGGAATTACTAAGGGGGGAGCTGGTGTGAGGAATTACTAAGGGGGGAGCTGGTAAGGTGGAGCTGGTGTGTGGAATTACTAAGGGGGAGCTGGTGTGAGGAATTACTAAGGGGGGGCATGTGTGTGGAATTACTAAGGGGGGAGCTGGTAAGGGGGGAGCTGGTGTGAGGAATTACTAAGGGGGGAGCTGGTAAGGTGGGAGCTGGTGTGAGGAATTACTAAGGGGGGAGCTGGTAAGGTGGGAGCTGGTGTGAGGAATTACTAAGGGGGGAGCTGGTGTGAGGAATTACTAATGGGGGAGCTGGTAAGGTGGGAGCTGATGTGAGGAATTACTAAGGGGGGAGCTGGTAAGGGGCAGCTGGTGTTGAGAGGGTTTGCTTGTCAACCATCCGTCCTTGGACAAGAGACATCATGAGACATCACCAAACACAGGTTTTCCACTGATATTCTTATGTAAGTAAAACCTATTTATTTCTACTAATTTTAAGAGAAATAATAACAAAATATCAACATATATTAAATATATGTCGATATTTATTATTATTTGTATTATATTTGATTAAAAAAACTGATGGTGTGCCTTGGCAATTTTAAAATCTTGTTTAGTGTGCCACGAGTTTAAAAAGGTTGAAAATCACTGGTCTAGTGTATGGGCACCTTTAGAGGAAGTACAGAGGCCAATCTGGTAAGTATGGAGTGTGAAAGTAAGCAGGTAGATGTGGGCTATTGGTGTTGGCAGAGAGAACGAGTGTTGGGGAAGTATTGGTGATGGCAAAGAGTAGGTGAGGTGAAGGCGTTGCAGGAACAAAACTGTGCAGGTTCTGTACAGTATCTCTCAGAATTTTATAAAACATCAATATAAGGGTTAAATGTGTATCATTAATCTTGCCAGCTAAACAAATTCGTGGAATCATTTAAGAATGTCCGCTTTTCTATATTTCCATCTGTTATTTTCTTATACCATTAACAAAAGGAGAATATTTGGCATCACTTTTCCTTGCATGTTTGGATGCAAGAGGAGTCAAGTATCTTGGCAGATAATGAAAGGAAATAGTAGATGAGATTCAGTGTTCAGTAAACAGCAGACTGCTTTCACAGATCACTGCTCAACTTGTACTTTCTCAGAGTTCATTGGCCCTGCAGATTTAAAAAAAAAATATTTTTTTATTCAGAGTTGTCAGTGCCAGTTGTCAGACACTGAGCACAGCTGTACTGTCCTGGATCTTACCAATGCATGTAGAAATGGAAAAAAAAAAACCCACCCTGGATAAGCCTACGCAGTGCGCCTAAGATGGCTGCCGCACCTGGTGCCTTGTGATGGTGGAATACACAACCCCTGGAGGTTATTACTCAAAATGCCTACACCAATCATGCATTATTCTTTCTGTGTCTTTGTCTGTGTGGTTTATCTTTTGATGTAATGCTTAAATCTTCTGTATTATGTGCATTATGTGAGTTCTAGTTGGCGCCGCGGATGGCTGCCTCGGTGCTGCTCTGCCAAGCAGCCTTAGTTTTTAGTCTTAAATGTATAATATATCTACTGTACAGTTGCATATGTGCAGTATGAACTCATATGTGTAATGTTTGTAATGTATGCTACATTTTTTTCCTCCATGTTGCTGCTTGGCGATGCGTTGTACCACAAAGAATTCCTAGTGTACGTGAGTACACCTGGCCAATAAAGCTGATTCTGATTCTGATATTAAACATTTGCCCTACTATATGTATGTATAAGGTGGCCATTTAAGCATAGACACTCACAGGAGCAGAGGTATGCCCCTTTCACATATGTAGCTATATCCTGGGTTTTTGCACGTGAACACGCATCAACCTGGGATATCTGCATGTGCTAAAGAAAACAACCCGGTACTCGTTCCGGGTGCACAACCCTGTACTCAGCCAGGGTCATGGAGCAGGGACACAGGATTTGCTAGCTTGCTAGACCCAGCAAATTCCCAGGTCACATGCCTGAAAGAGGAATCAGAGGCGGGTCACTCATAGGAGCTGAGTTGAGTTAGAGGCAGAACTCTCATAGGAGCTGAGCTGAGTTAGAGGCAGGACAGTCATAGGAGCTGAGCTGAGTTCGAAGCAGGACACTCATAGGAGCTGAGTTCAAGGCAGGACACTCATAGGAGCTGAGTTTGAGGCAACACACTCATAGGAGCTGAATCTGAGGCAGCACAATCAAGGAGCTGAGCTGAGTCTGAGTCAGGACACTCATAGGAGCTGAGCTGAGTTTTATGCAGGACACTCATAGGAGCTGAGCAGAGTTAGAGGCAAGACACTCATAGGATCTGAGCAGAGTTAGAGGCAGGACACTCACAGGAGCTGAGCTGAGTTAGAGGCAGGACACTCATAGGAGCTGAGCTGAGTTAGAGGCAGGACACTCACAGGAGCTGAGCTGAGTTAGAGGCAGGACACTCTTAGGAGCTGAGTTAGAGGAAAGACACTCACAGGAGCTGAGCTGAGCTGAGTTTTAGGCAGGACCCTCATAGTAGCTAAACTGAGTGTGAGGCAGGACTCTCATAGGAGCTGAGCAGCGTTAGAGGCAAGACACTCATAGGAGCTGAGCAGAGTTTGAAGCAGGACACTCATAGGAGCTGAGCTGAGTTAGAGGCAAGACACTCATAGGAGCTGAGCAGAGTTTGAAGCAGGACACTCATAGGAGCTGAGCTGGGTTAGAGGCAGGACACTCATAGGAGCTGAGCTGAGTTTGAGACAGGACACTCATAGGAGCTGAGCTGAGATCGAAGCAGGACACTTATAGGAGCTGAGTTCAAGGCAGGACCCTCATAGTAGCTGAGCTGAGTTAATGGCAGGACAGTCATAGGAGCTGAGCTGAGTTAGAGGCAGGACACTGATAGGAGCTGAGTTGAGTTCGAGGTAGGATAATCACAGGAGCTGAGCTGAGATTGAGCCAGGACACTCATAGGTGCTGAGCTGGGATATCCATAAAAACTGAGCTGATTAGAAGAAAAATACTCATAGGAGCTGAACTAAGTTAGAGGCAGAACATTCAGGTGCTGAGCTGAGTCAGATACAGGACGCTCATAGGAGCTGAGCTGAGGTAGAGTTTGGTGCAAATTTTGCTTGAGAACCGAATGTGATTTAGAACAAACAATTTATACTATACATGTAGGGGTCTTGCACGCTGAACTCACACACATCTGAACGTATTATTCGCAGCAAAGCTGGCACGGTTAGTGTGCCTGCAACTATAATGTGGCAGTGGACATGCATGTGTGCGGCCTTAGGAAAAAATGGGTGGCTTAACTTGTTGCTGCTCTGAGTACTAAATCACATTCACAGCTCAACGCAGCATGTGTGCTTATACCGTGGGTAAGATAAACATGGCTACATCTGTACTGAGCACTGCAATTTTAAAGCTGACTCCTCACCACATCATCCTAATTTAGATTGCGTGTTTTACATTTTCCTGTCTTCAGCACAAAATGTTTTTTTTTCCACTCAATCTATACCACAGACACCAGGCTGCAATTTTGACCACACATAAATTACTTGTAAATATGTATAAAGTTGGAGATGAAGCACAGTGGAACTTTGCAGTGATAAAAAGCCATGGACGCAGCATCATAGCACTTCATATAGTCAGACTCGCATGGCACCTGGCGCCCCAAGAAGAATTATATAGTGAGGTCAGGGTTTTGTAAAAAGTGCCTACTAGTGCAAATTGAAGTAAATAAGTAAGGTAATTTAGTGATAAAGTGCTCCAGTGAATTAATAAATTGGGAATAAACTTAGCATTTTTCTTTTTCTTCGGTCATATGACCATCAGATAAGAGGTATATATAAAAGAGAAAATAAAAACAAACATTGGCCCTCATTCCTAGTTGTTTACTCTGTAATTTTCTTCGCATCGCAGCGATTTTCCGCTAATTGCGCATGCGCAATGTTCGCACTGCGACTGCGCCAAGTAATTTTGCTAAGAAGTTTGGTATTTTACTCACGGCATTACGAGGTTTTTTCTTCGGTCTGGTGATTGTAGTGTGATTGACAGGAAGTGGGTGTTTCTGGGCGGAAACTGGCCGTTTTATGGGTGTGTGTGAAAAAACGCTACCGTTTCTGGGAAAAACGCGGGAGTGGCTGGAGAAACGGGGGAGTGTCTGGGTGAACGCTGGGTGTGTTTGTGACGTCAAACCAGGAACGAAACTGACTGAACTGATCGCAGTGGCAGAGTAAGTATCGAGCTACTCAGAAACTGCTTAGAAATTTCTATACGCAATTTTGAGAATCTTTCGTTTGCAATTTTGCTAAGCTAAGATTCACTCCCAGTAGGCGGCGGCTTAGCGTGTGCAATGCTGCTAAAAGCAGCTTGCGAGCGAACAACTCGGAATGAGGGCCATTGTGTGTACTGTCTTAAAACCACATATCTGTATAAAAAGCTTTATATTAAAAAAAATGCGTGTAACTGAGATAACAACCCCAAAAAGTTTTCTTCACTACTAAGTAATTTTTCACAGTATTTAATTTTTGGACATAAAATGCAGCAAAACAGACAATGGTAAGTAGCACACGTACAAGAAGATAAAAATATAGAATCTAATCTGTCCACAGGTGGCATTCCTAGGTAAAGCAAAAAGTCCCAATGTGTTTCGTCCTTAACCTGGACTTCATCAAGGGGATAGTATTCAAGGGACATACTGGACGTATTTATACCCAAAGAGTAACAAGATGGAGACTGTGTTGGGTTCAGAGGGTGATGACATCACTTCCTGTGTACTAGTAGAGCAGTGACCTTTTTCATTAAATTGGCCTATTATTCGCACTGCAGACACAGTGATACACCACTCAATCTATACCACAGACACCAGGCTGCAATTTTGACCACACATAAATTACTTGTAAATATGTATAAAGTTGGAGATGAAGCACAGTGGAACTTTGCAGTGATAAAAAGCCATGGACGCAGCATCATAGCACTTCGTATAGTCAGACTCGCATGGCACCTGGCGCCCCAAGAAGAATTTATCATTTTAGACCTGGAACAACACCCTTTCCCCAGAAGAACCAACAGAAGAAAGCCAAAGGCCAATCATAGTGCAGTATGTTCACATTTTTATTTTAATAATAACACAAGATTTAAAACCCTTACTATACATAAAAACAGTGATTCAGTCGCATATAACAAGACCCCTCATGGGGATCACGATAGTAACAGCAGTCCAACCTTACCCCAGGTTGAGAGCTCCAGTCGAGCTCATTCAATGCATTTTGTTGTACACTACTTTCTCAGAAAAAAAATCAACCTTTCTCGTAAAGATTTCTGCAACCATTTGTTGTTTATTTTCATGTGTTTTATATATTTTTTGCTGATTTAGATCTCATTCATATAAAACCAGTGGCCAGATTCCAATCATTATAGTTAAACAAACTCCAAGGGTAAAATATAATAGACTGTGAAAAGCAGGAGGTTGGGGCCTTTTTGCAAGTCTGCCCGGATTTTTAAAGCAGCAATCATTTACACAGCAAAACCAAGTTGGCTTTGCCGTGTAAATGATTGCCACTTTAAAAATCAGTCCAGACTCGCACCTCTTGCTTCTCGCAGGCTATTACATTTTTCCCCAGCCTGTGATGCCCTTTATCTGACATTGACATGATGTGAGGAAATGCTATTTACCTATGTTATACAGGACAACTTTAGCTAGATGCATCCCAAGCAGAATGATCAGCTCTAATCTTAATCCCGAACCTCAGGAAATTTAAGATATCCAGAGTTTATTATGACTTTACTGAAGAACCTCAAGATATTATCATTATGGGGTCATTCCGAGTTGATCGCTCGCTAGCTAGTTTTAGCAGCTGTGCAAACGCTATGCCACCGCCCACTGGGGAGTGTATTTTATCTTAGCAAAAGTGCGAACGCATGTGCAGCCGAGCTCTAAAAAAACAGTTTATGCAGTTTCAGTGTAGCTCTGAACCTACTCAGCGCTTGCGATCACGTCAGCATATTTGTGGCCTGATTTGACGTCATACACTCGCCCAGCGAACGCCCAGCCACGCCTGCATTTTTTCAGACACGCCTTCGTTGTTGCAAACACTCCCTGAAAACGGTCAGTTGATACCCAGTAACGCCCCCTTACTGTCAACCTTGCACATTGCGGGGCATACGCATGTACGGAAATGCCGTTTTTTTACCTGATCACTGAACTGCGAAAATCGTCAGCGAGCGATCAACTAGGAATGACCCCCTATATGCAGAAAGTCAGCATTATTTACATTTCTTGCAATAACTATTGAATATACAAATTCAAGATGCAGACACTGAATTTAAAATGAGCAAAGGCAGAATATGCATAAAACAGTACAAATTGTACTGTTATGGTGATTTTACATTTACAAAAATGCCACTATTACACCATAACTGTTACCATATATGTACAGGCTTGGACTGGCCCACAGGGGTACAGGGAAAACCACTGGCGGGCCTAGTGGCCCCCCTCCTGCTCTAAGGATCAGGTTCCAGACTGTGCACTTGAATTATACATTATACATATGTTACCTTATACTGGACTATGGTGTATTTTCTACAGTGCATTGCTCTTATTAATCTTTTATTAATCTGGAACATTATCATGCATTCAGGAACTGAATTTACTGTATATATTTATGAAGGGGCCCAGACGTTGCACTCTCTAATGGTTAGTCAAACTAATGAGGTGGCAGGTCACACCCCCTCTGCAGACTAGCCACACCCCTAACACAGACCCCTACCACTGCACTCCCCTGGTGGGCCCTACATGCCCCAGTCTGACACTGTATATGTATCATGAACTACATTATAAAGAAGAATAAATTAAGTAGGGAGGCCAACCTCGGGATCGGGATTGGCGGGATCCCGGGATTTAGGGCCAAAAATGGCCAGGATTCAATTCCCGGGATTGGAAAATCCAATCCCGGGGATTGAGGGATCAGCATTGAGCATCCACAGGATGGTCAGATGCTGCCCGGCTTCCTCCTTCCGGATCTCCCGGCGCAGCGTGAGGTCACGCTGCGCTGTCAGCCGCTGCTGGGGGAGAGAATGTGGAGTTTCCCACCCACCCACCCAACCGTGGTATACAGTTAGTTATGTGTGCGGGGTGGGAGGGGCGGGGTAAGGGGGCGGCTACATAGTTAAAAGCCAATCCCGTGAATCCTGAGATTGGCCATTTTTCACTCCCAATACCCAGGATTGAAAAAATGGCAAGGGATTGGCTTGCCTAAAATTAATAGGCGCTTTTCACAGCCACCACATCTTCACTCGCTGAATTTAAAGGAATAATAATATTACATACAAAACCAGGGGTGTTTTATATTTAATATTATTGTTCCTTTAAGTTTGGCAGCTGAAGTTAAAGAAGATGTGGCAGCTTCAAAAAGAAGCACTTAGTAAATTTACAACAAAGTGATTTATATTGCTTAGGCTTACTACTATGTGTCCAATATGCTGAAAGGAAAAATAGATTTAACAGTATTCCTTTTGGGACACTTAGAAGACAAGCGACAGAAAACAATAGTGTATTTTAAGACATTTACTTAACCAATTCAATAGAGCATATGCATCCCATGCAATAGAATACAGATAATTTTCTTGTAATAATCACTTACTCACGTCCAATACCCTGATCAATAGATTTTTGGAAAGCATCCTTATGTTATTGTGATCTCGGATCACATGCTAATACCAGTCATACAGTAGTAACAGTTGGCTGGTCTCCACGCAGGGAGCCTTATTGCATTTTCCAACTCATTTTATGTGCTCTGACAATTTTGCAGAATTCCTAAATACTTGTTAATTTGATTAACATGATGACCCTGTGAAGACCCAGTACTCTTCTGGGATTCTTTGAAGGCAGTCATACGGGGACACATTACATAGACAAGCATCGTCAATAGGCGGAGTAGACATATTGCGCTTTAAGAGACCCCCTAACTGGATATTTTGGTACAAATTCATCCGCTCTGACTGAGGATCCTATGCAATTTAATAAACTGGCTTGGTAACTGTGGAGGATTTTTTTTCTATTCTCTCAAGCCAACCATAATTTGTAAATCTCTGTGCACACATATTATCACTGGTGGCATAAAGCAGGAGGGCTTCTAATTAATATGGCCAGGACTTGGGAGTCTCAAAATAACATTACAGTGCTAATGAACCCATAAACACACATTGCACAACTAATTCCAAAGATATAATGGTCCTTTTTGATGCATATTATACAGATTTGCATACTGATGCACCAGGGGATCCAGAACTGTAAAATAGAATGTTACAAGAAGATAGAAATCCCAAGTTGACCCATATTCAATGGGAGTTTTATAAGGAAATATTAATGACTTGGATCTTACTGACTTTGCAACACAATCAAAAATATCCAGCCCCATAAATCCACAGGAATGGGTGGTCTATCAGGTGACTACTACAAACTCCTGCAGATTATATAATTTCCATACTTTTCGAACTGTATCAAAATATTCACCAAACTTCTCCCATCCAAAATTCATGAATTACATGATTGGAGAATGAACTGAGAATCGGGACTCACCCTACTCTATCTTGTTAAGCAAATCTAATAAATATAATAAACTTTCCCTGGCTTTTATATATTTTACAATTATTGCTCATCCTTTTCATGCAAAAAGAGACCATGAATATCAATGCTCACTAACAGGCTCTGCCACATGTCGATGGGAGAGCAAGGATTAGTTTGAGAAACGGTATAACCCAAAATCAAATGATGGAATACATTTCTCCAAAATCACTAACTACAAGTAGCCTTGATGCAATACTTCGAAAAGCGGGCGCCTTAAACACTTAAATTGGACTGTTTCTTGGATAAAATAGCTATAACTGCTAGCTGCAATCAGAGGATATCTACTAGTATCCCACGAAACAACTACAAGAAAAAAAGTAGATTGCGCCTCTATACAGTATACAGTAGATACCACCATGAGCTCAATTAAAATACATTTTATTGCACAATTGCACAATATTTAAACATAAAACTATCAATGAACCATTAATGAATTCTTCAAAAATAGATAAAACCACATAAATCTAATGAAACAGCACAAAGCTATGTATTACTAGCAAAACACACTTGTGGCATTCTCACCCCACTGGATGTGTCCTAGGATATTATCCTTATAAGATAGTGTAAATAGCAATGTATCTCATACTCTCTAACCACTTTAGATGTAGAAAAGGTCACAGGTTCAGAAATGAGAGACATGTAAACATATTTCTTTGTTATGATAATAATTGCTAAATTCTTCTTAAACATGGAGTGTACTCCAAATAGATGTTAATCAGTTACAGTTTATAATAACTCTTAACAAAGCATGGAGCAAATATCCACAAGCCATAAATACAGCGCTCCCTCACAGGGAAAAATAAACAACTACAGTCCTAAGTGTCCTTAAAGTCACTCCATGAATAAGCTGTGTATGAAACGTGCGTTGGAGTGTGTCAGGGGCCTGCTGACTTTTCCAGCACTTATTATTGTTTATTTAGTAGCAAATATGTACTCCGTTACTGGCATCTATCTTAGTGGAGGAGCGGTGTGTCTGGTATATTACAGACACCTGGACTGGCAGGGCTAGGACTATTTACAGTATTCTAGATCACATCATCACTATATCACATTGTGTCAAATTATAATATAATAATGAAATGCTGAAGCTACCAATAAACTAGATAAATAAAAAACGATATATGTTTTATGTACCATCCAGTGTCGAACTGGGGCATGAAGGTCCCACCATGGGAATGCAGTAGTAGGGGCCCATGTTTAGAGTAGAGATGAGCGGGTTCGGTTCCTCGAGATCCGAAACCCCCCGAACTGCACCCATTTTACACGGTTCCGAGGCAGCCTCAGATCTTCCCGCCTTGCTCGGTTAACCAGAACGCGCCCAAACGTCATCATCCCGCTGTCGGATTCTCGCGAGATTCGTATTCTATATAAGGAGCCGTTCGTCGCTGACATTTTCACTCGTGCATTGGAGATGATAGCGAGAGGACGTGGCTGCATTCTCTCAGTTTCTGTGTTCAGTGTGCTGCAAATATCTGTGCTCATTGTGCTGCAAATATCTGTGCTCAGTGTGCTGCAAATATCTACGTTCTCTGCCTGAAAATGCTCCATATGTGTGCTGCATTGTAGTTGTGCGCAGTATACAGTAGGAGGACAGTGCAGAATTTTGCTGACCACCAGTATATATATATAGCAGTACGTTACAGTAGTCCATTGCTCTACCTCTGTGTCGTCAAGTATACAATCCATATGTATGCTGCATTGTAGTTGTGTGCAGTATATAGTAGGAGGACAGTGCAGAATTTTGCTGACCACCAGTATATATATAGCAGTACGGTACAGTAGTCCATTGCTCTACCTCTGTCTCGTCAAGTATACAATCCATATGTGTGCTGCATTGTATTTGTGCGCAGTATATAGTAGGAGGACAATGCAGAATTTTGCTGACCACCAGTATATATATATAGCAGTATTGTACAGTAGTCCATTGCTCTACCTCTGTGTCGTCAAGTATACAATCGATATGTGTGCTGCATTGTAGTTGTGCGCAGTATATAGTAGGAGGACAGTGCAGAATTTTGCTGACCACCAGTATATATATAGCAGTACGGTACAGTAGTCCACTGCTCTACATCTGTGTCGTCAAGTATACAATCCATATGTGTGCTGCATTTTAGTTGTGCGCAGTATATAGTAGGAGGACAGTGCAGAATTTTGCTGACCACCAGTATATATATAGCAGTACGGTATAGTAGTCCATTGCTCTACCTCTGTGTCGTCAAGTATACTATCCATATCTGTGCTGCATTGTAGTTGTGCGCAGTATTATAGTAGGAGGACAGTGCAGAATTTTGCTGACCACCAGTATATATATATATATATATATATATATATATATATATCTGCATCATCTGCTGTTTGGGGACTATTTTTTAAATCTGCCATCCTGTCTGACACTGCAGTGCCACTCCTAGATGGGCCAGGTGTTTGTGTCGGCCACTTGTGTTGCTTAGCTTAGTCACACAGCGACCTTGGTGCGCCTCTTTTTTTCTTTGCATCATGTGCTGTTTGGGGACTATTTTTTTAAGTGCCATCCTGTCTGGCACTGCAGTGCCACTCCTAGATGGGCCAGGTGTTTGTGTCGGCCACTTGGGTCGCTTAGCTTAGCCATCCAGCGACCTTGGTGCACCTCTTTTTTTCTTTGCATCATGTGCTATTTGGGGACTATTATTTTAAGTGCCATCCTGTCTGACACTGCAGTGCCACTCCTAGATGGGCCAGGTGTTTGTGTCAGCCACTTGGGTCGCTTAGCTTAGTCATACAGCCACCTAGGTGCAAATTTTAGGGCTAAAAATAATATTGTGAGGTGTGTTCAGAATAGACTGGAAATGAGTGGAAATTATGGTTATTGAGGTTAATAATACTATGGTATCAAAATGACCCCCAAATTCTATGATTTAAGCTGTTTTTGAGGGTTTTTTGTAAAAAAACACCTGAATCCGACATAAAAATTTCAGGTAGGTTTTGCCAAAACGCGTCCGAATCCAAAACCAAAACACAAAACCCGAAAAATTTCCGGTGCACATCACTAGTTTAGAGGTGTAGCCACTTTCCAGAGAGGCTTGGCTAACCATCAGAGAGTGCATGGGCTGGGCCCCTTGATATATGTATATAGTAAATATTACTAGTGCACGCATGATAATGTACCTAGGCTAATAACTGGAATGCACTATAGAAAATACACCATAGTCATGTGCAGTATAAGGTACCACATGTATAATGCATAATTCATGTGCACAGTCTGGATTCTGATTTCTTGAGGGGGAGGTGGGCCCCCAGGCAGTGGGGCCCACTAGGGGTTCCCCTGTACCCATGTGGGCCAATCTGACACTGGTACCATGTGTACATTATACAGTATTTACACTCATATATTATCTACTCACCTGGAGATTAAATTACCACTTTATAACTGACCTTGCTGTTTTATAAGGTTGTCTGCTATTAAACAGACACACTGATTTTACTTTATACAGTGTTTTAAATCATATTATTCATGTGTAACAGCATATCAGTGTAGATGTCACTACTTTGCCAACATAGCAGTGTATCTGTTAATGTACAGACGTACTTAATTACTTTATACAGTATTTAATACATTTATAATCCTACATTGTTTATATGCAACATTGTGTCATCTTAAAAACTAACATGACAATGCTGATTGAGCAGTGTGCCTATTGCCCAGTGTGTCTATTGCCTATATGCAACATTGTGTCAGTTTAAAAAACTCTCTAAGTCTGATTCAATATGAGATAACACAAACCACTGAATATAAACAATGTTTTGAAATGTTGTAATATGCACTTATGATACCCCGGAATTTTTAGTTATGTAACTTTCTCTAACACTTTGATTATAATTAACAACCTGGGTGAAAACTAAATACCTTGATATTAAGGCAGTGGTTCCCAAACTTTTTTGAGTCATGGTGCCCTAGAGTATCAAAATCTCTTTACTGGCTACCCAAAGGCCAAAAGTTTCTTATTGAGTAATTCAGAAAAATGTGAAACTAAGTAAATTGTGTTTATACAGTATGTCATCCTTAGGTTTAGTTATGTTGTGAGCAGGCCCGGCGCTACCCGCTCAGCAAAGGGATGCAGAGCAGGTAGGCACCGGGCAGGAGAGGCGCCTTCACTGCTCTGCATCCCTGCTGAAGCGCTGTCCTGTCCCCCTTTCTGCTGCTGCTGGCTGCTGCGCCTATCACACTGACAGGCAGCCGCAGCAGCGCCGGCAGCATGAATCCTTCTCCCCTCTCCCCTGTGACAAAGTGAGGAGTGTCAGTGTCCGTTCTGTCAAAAGGGGGCGGAGCTACATGGACCGAGGGGGCGGGGCTACACAGGACCAGGCTAGCAGACTGTTGAAGATCTGGCCAGCAAGATTGTGGTAAGGGGATGTAAAAGGAGTGTGAGAGAAAGTGTGTGTGTGTGTGTGTGTGTGTGTGTGTGTGTGTGTGTGTGTGTGTGTGTGTATGTGTGTGTGTTTGTATTTATGTATGTATGTATGTATGTATGTATGTATGTATGAGTGTTGTATCTGTGTGCAGGGCCGTAACTAGCGCTGCACAGAGTGTGTGTGGGCAGAGAGTTCACATCCATAGACTTGCACGGATCTCCTGCAGTTTAGGGTCCCAAGAGGCCATGGTAACCCCCCGGCCCTGCATGACACTCTCAGCTTGCGTTGGGATCAGCAGCAGCGGGACCCAACTAACTCCGCTCAGGGGCTGGGCGTCTTGTCCTCCGCGCAAGGAGACGGGCAGGCATTCAGTGGCTGTTGTTGTGGGAGGCGCAGCTTACAGCGGCATGGGGCAGTTAGGCACCTCCTTTTATCAGGATGCACAGCACTGCCTGTACAGAGTGCTGAGGCTGGAGAAGGTGGTGTGCAGAGGCGGAACTACCGCCAGTGCAACTAGTGCGTTGCACTGGGGCCCACCTCTGTCCAGGGGCCCAAAGCATGTAATGAGTCAAACTGACTCATTACATGCCGCTGTGCGCTGCGGGCAACCGCTGCCCGCAGCGCACAGCCGCCCGGAGAGAGGAGAGGAGCAGCGGTACAGGGGAAGGAGGAGGAGGGAGGTGAAGGAGGGAGCTGCAGCAGCGCTTTACTACTGGTGGAGGCGCTGCTGTTGCTGCCCCTCTGCTTCACTATAGGCTGTCTTCCGAGAACAGCCTATAGTGAAGCAGAGGGGCAGCAGCAGCAGCGCCTCCACCAATAACCCAGCGCTGCTGCGGCTCCCTCCTCCACCTCCCTCCTCCTCCTTCTCTCCAGCCCGGGAATTGTCTGACGCTGCACCGAGGAACCTGAGCCAGCGGAGAGGGTAAATATAATTCTTCTTTCTTTCTGTCTCTTTCTTTCTGTCTCTTTCTTTCTTTCTTTCTTTCTTTCTTTCTTTCTTTCTACTGCCTGCCGCTATGTGTAAAAATGGGGGACTGTCTGCCGCTATGTGTAAAAATGGGGGACTGCCTGCCGCTATGTGTAAAAAGGGGGAATCTGCCTGCCGCAATGTGTAAAAAAGGGGAATCTGCCTGCCGCAATGTGTAAAAATGGGGGACTGCCTGCCGCAATGTGTAAAAATGGGGGACTGCCTGCCACTATGTGTAAAAAGGGGGAATCTGCCTGCCGCAATGTGTAAAAAAGGGGAATCTGCCTGCCGCAATGTGTAAAAATGGGGGACTGCCTGCCGCAATGTGTAAAAATGGGGGACTGCCTGCCGCTATGTGTAAAAAGGGGGAATCTGCCTGCCGCAATGTGTAAAAATGGTAATCTGCCTGCCGCAATGTGTAAAAATGGGGGACTGCCTGCCGCAATGTGTAAAAATGGGGGACTGCCTGCCGCAATGTGTAAAAAGGGGGAATCTGCCTGCCGCAATGTGTAAAAATGGGGAATCTGCCTGCCGCAATGTGTAAAAAGGGGGAATCTGCCTGCCGCAATGTGTAAAAATGGGGGACTGCCTGCCGCAATGTGTAAAAAGGGGGAATCTGCCTGCCGCAATGTGTAAAAATGGGGATTCTGCCTGCCGCAATGTGTAAAAATCGGGGACTGCCTGCCACAATGTGTAAAAACGGGGGACTGCCTGCCGCAATGTGTAAAAAGGGGGAATCTGCCTGCCGCAATGTGTAAAAAGGGGGGACTGCCTGCCGCTATGTGTAAAAATGGGGAATCTGCCTGACGCTATGTGTAAAAAGGGGGAATCTGCCTGCTGTAATGTGTAAAAAGGGGGACGCTGTCTGCCGTAATGTGTAACAAGGGCATGCTGTCTGCCCTAATGTGTAAAAAGGGGACGCTGTTTGCCGTTATGTGTAAAAAGTGCACGCTGTCTGCCGTTATGTGTATAAAGTGCACGCTGTCTGCCGTAATGTGTAAAAAGGGGGACGCTGTCTGCCGTTATGTGTAAAAAGTGTACGCTGTCTGCCGTTATGTTTAACAAGGGCACGCTGTCTGCCATTATGTGTAAAAAGTGTACGCTGTCTGCCGCTATGTGTAACAAGGGCACGCTGTCTGCCGTTATGTGTAAAAAGGGGACGCTGTCTGCCATTATGTGTAAAAAGTGCATGCTGTCTGCCGTAATGTGTAAAAAGGGGGAATCTGTCCGCTGTAAGGTGTAAAAGGGTCTCTACCTGGTGTAGTGGTGCTACTGTGCGGCGTAATTTGAAGAATGGAGACTACTGTGCACTGTTTTATGAATTGGTATTATTTTGTGACCACACCCCTTCCTCACGAAGCCACGCCACTATGTATTTTTGCGCGCGCCCACGGCGCGCACTGCCCTTGTTTTGCATGCAGGGGTGGGGCTCCGATGCCGTTTCTTGCACACAGTGCTAAAATGTCTAGTTACGGCACTGTTGCTAGGTATCCATTTCTCTGGCCATGAGCAGGTCCCCCTCACCAGATCCTCTCCAGGGGTGAGGGGGTGGACTTGGATGGGATGTGGGGGGGGGGGGGGGGGCAAAGCATTTTGTCGCACCAGGGCCCACCGCTCGCTAGTTCCACCACTGGTGGTTTGAGGGGGTGTCTGATATCCTGTGCACACGGTCCATGGACCGTGCGCAAGCTGCGAGCATCGTGCAGGGCCGGGGGGTTACCACGGCCTCTTGGGCCCCTGAGCTGCAAGAGATCCATGCAAGCCTGACCACGCTGGGTCAGATGGAGGCTGATGAGTATGACTGCTCGTGTACCCGGGCTCACTCACAATGTGCAGGAAGAGCGTCAACACCAACAAGATGGTCCCGGTCCCCAGCTCTGAGCAAATCGCCGAGATCATGGGGAGGCAGAGTGAGTTCCCCAGGGCTCTGCGGGCAAGGGTGACTATAAGAGGGATTCCTAGAATGGAGACTAAACAGAGGGACCACTAATGGAACAATGAGGACTAAAAGGAGGGATCACTCATAGGTACAATGGGGACTAAAAGGAGTTAATACTAAAGGGACATCGGCGTGCCCAGTCACCCGTACAGCGCAGGGATGAGGACAGTACCAGATGCAGCTGGCAGCACAGGATGCTGAGATGTAGTTTTGGGATACAAATGACTATGGGCTGCTGCATGTTATTCTATTTTATTCTATTTTAATTTTAACAGGTTTTAATCCCCTCCTTCCCCTGGAGTAATGTGTGTAAGGGGCTGTACTTAGCATAATGTGTGTAAGGGGATCTACCTGGTGTAATGTGTGTAAGGGACTCTACCTGGCATTATGTGTGTAAGGGGCTGTACCTGGTGTAATGTGTGTAAGGGACTCTACCTGGTGTAATGTGTGTAAGGGACTCTACCTGGCATAATGTGTGTAAGAGTCTGTACCTGGCGTAAGGTGTGTAAGGGACTCTTCTGTAGTTTAATGTGTATATGCGGCACTACTGTATGTTGTGATTTGAATAATGGACACTACTGTGAATTTAATGTGAATTGGTACTATTCTGTGGCCACGCCCCTTCCTTCGGCGCACACTTCCCTATTTTGGATACGCGGGGAGGGGGCACCAATTCTCTTTCTGGCACAGAGCACCAAAATGTCTAGTTACGGCTCTGTCTATGTATATGTGTGTGTGTGTGTGTGTGTGTGTGTGTGTGTGTGTGTGTGTGTGTGTGTGTGTGTGGGCATAATGTGTATACAGTAAGTGGCACTTTGGGTAGATGTATCAGAAAGCATACATCATTCTTTAACTATTCAGACGAGCTTCATCGCATTATCGTGGTGAAGCGGGTACATACAGTACTTCGCCAGCATGTATTAACATGCTTGCTGCTGATATTGGAGTGTGTTAGCTCACCTCTCCGGTGATACGTGTCCTCCAATATCAGCTTTCTTCAGCGGCTGCACCAATAGTGCGCATACACCATCACACTCGCTCCCCCGGCCTGATCACTAGGCATGAGTGAACTCTCACTAATATCGCAAGATCTAACAAGGAGCCCAAAGCCAGCAGCCGCTACAGGGAGCATTATGTATAAGTTGTGCCACTACAGGGGCATTATGTATAAGTGGCACCACTACTGGGGGCATTATGTGTATAAGCAGCACTACTACTAGAGGAATTATGTGTATAAGCGGCACTCCTATTGGGGGGCATTATGTGATTAAGTGGCACTACTACTGTGGACAGTATGTGTATAAGTGGCACTACTACTGGGGGCATTATGTATATAAGCGGAACTACTACTGGGGACATTATGTGTATAAGTGGCACTACTACTGGGGCATTATGTGGATAAGCAGCACTACTACTGGGACATTATGTGGATAAGCAGCATTAGTATGTGCAATGTAATGTGAATGAGATTGTGCTGCTATGTGGTGTAATTTGTGTGTACTGTGTGACCACACCCCTTCCTTGAGAGCCCACAAACTTTTTTTCAATGCATGCTGTCCCCTTGTAAAGTATGGGAGGGCGCAAATTTATATTTTGCAGGCGCCGAAAACCCTAGCACCGGCCCTGGTTGTGAGGGACAGGATTCATGTCTGTTTATCCACATATTTTATGATTGAAAGCCACAAGCACTGGTTTTGTCAATTACATTGGCCGTAAATTTGAATTGGTCCTAGACCACCAATCCAAAGCACCCTTGCAAGTACCCTGTGGCACCCCAGGCACACAGTTTGATAGCCACTGTATTAAGGCAATCAATATACAGTATCACAAAAGTTGAGCTATTGCCATAATTTTGAACAAACCTATACAAATATTGTGATTGAATACTCTAATTTATGATGCCAAAACCAGCATTAGTTGGATGTTACCCTGAAATCACCAATATTAATAGATATACAACCAATCGCAGCATCATGATATTTCCTATGACATTTGGAAACACTAGAGGGTTTG
Source organism: Pseudophryne corroboree (assembly GCF_028390025.1). Classification (NCBI taxonomy): domain Eukaryota; kingdom Metazoa; phylum Chordata; class Amphibia; order Anura; family Myobatrachidae; genus Pseudophryne; species Pseudophryne corroboree. The sequence continues at coordinate 311,350,319 of NC_086447.1, read as the reverse complement.
GATAATCCTAATCGCCTAAACAATCTGGAGAATTTGTACAAGGTTTGACAACAATACAGTAAACCTACATTCTACAATATCAAGAGGATGTGTGACCAGAATTATATTTATCTTTGGTTATTACCTATGATACTGTATACTATGCCATGAAGGTAATACATTAGTCTATGGTTAAGATCATCATATACATAGTGTGAATATGTTTAGTGACCAATGCTCTGTGGCAGAACTCCTGCGTCTCAGTGTGGCTTTCCTACCACTGCGACGTCTCTCTCTGCCCACTACTCCTGACATACCTGCTGGCTTCCACATGCAACATCCCTGCTGGAATTGGCATCTGGGCACCGCCATATTGGTCAATAACAGGTGACTGTCCAAGCACCAACAGGAGTCCGGAGCTCGGTCACATGACATCCACTACCAATCGTCTTTCAGCTAAGGGTATATATTTTTCCCTTATCCATGCAAACATAAATTTACAAAAGTTTACAGTACACGCAACAAAGTATGAGATGCGGCTGTTGGTGGCTAACCCACAAAGGCCCTTCCTACTGAGCAAGTGCTGGACTTGTATTAACTCTGATGTCTTATTTTCCATGATTATACTAAATATTTGTACACTGCACTTTTGTAATACGCAGTTTCTGTTTTTATTTATTTAAGGTGTCATGGCTGATTCTATTGTGTTCTGTTTCATTCACAACTAATTTTTATATTCTATATGCTCTATATGCTCTAAACAATTGTGTGTGTTTGTATTGCTGTATTTCACTTCAATAAAAAGGTAACTGCATCTAATTCATTTCTATTATTTAGCACATTTTGTTTTCAACATCTTCCTGTGCACAGCTTCAGAAATGTGTACGCTCTCCATGGTCCTGAATCCCAGCTTATTTTCTGAAATGAAGTCTGTGTTTTTAAAGGTAAGTATATGTACAAAATTGTACAACAATTATTACTGTAACTACAGTAACTCCCTTACGCAAATAACTAGGCCTCTTACAAAACATTACCTATAATGACAAATGCTGAGCTATAAAGACATTATTAATAAATAATGCTTCAAACTACCTGATTTGTGAATTGGCGATTCTTGCATTGTAGTGTAGTACTATCCACATCCAAAAAGTCATGCTCTTTATATACATCAAATAGATACACTTAGGGGGAAATTTAAATGTTATCGCCCTCACTCTCCCATCTAAAATAATGGGAGAATGGGAGATCACAGGGGGCGATATACAATTGATGTCTCCTATTGTGCTGATCGCACCCATTCATGTCAGACATAAAGCATCTAAACCCAACTAAACTAATGGGCACGATCAGGAAAATGGATCACTTTTTACACATTTCAGCTCGCCAACCCCGGCGGGTGTGAGCTGAAATGTAGACGACATTGGGATTGGTTTGCCTAAAATTAATGGGCGCTTTTCACAGCCACCACATCTTCACTCGCTGAATTTAAAGGAATAATGATATTACATACAAAACCAGGGGTGTTTTATATTTAATATTATTGTTCCTTTAAGTTTTTTAATATTATTGTTCCTTTAAGTTTAGCAGCTGAATTAAATGAAGATGCGGCAGCTTCAAAAAGAAGCACTTAGTAAATTTACAACAAAGTGATTTATATTGCTTAGGCTTACTACTATGTGTCCAATATGCTGAAAGGAAAAATAGTTTATTTAACAGTATTCCTTTTGGGACACTTAGAAGACAAGCAACAGAAATAATAGTGTATTTTAAGACATTTACTTAACCAATTCAATAGAGCATATGCTTCCCATGCAATAGAATACAGATAATTTTCTCAAATTAATCACTTACTCCAGTACCCTGATCAGTAGATTTTTTGGAAAGCATCCTTATGATATTGTGATCTCGGATCACATGCTAATACCAGTCATAGTAACAGTTGGCTGGTTCTCCACACAGGGAGCCTTATTGCATTTTAAAACTCATTTTATGTGCTCTGCCAATTTCGCGGAATTCCGAAGTACTTGTTAGTTTGATTAACATGATTCCCCTGTGAAGACCCAGTACTCTTCTGGGATTCTTTGAAGGCATTCATACGGGGACACATTACATAGACAAGCATCGTCAATAAGCGGAGTAGACATATTGCGGTTTAAGAGACCCCCTAACTGGATATTTTGGTACAAATTCATCCGCTCTGACTGAGGATCATATGCAATTTAATAACCTGGCTTGGTAACTGTGGAGGATTTTATTTTATTCTCTCAAGCCAACCATACTTTGTAAATCTCTATGCACAAATATTATCACTGGTGGCATAAAGCAGGAGGGCTTCTAGTTAATATGGCCAGGATGTGGGAGTCTCAAACTGACATTACAGTGCTAATGAACCCATAAACACACATTGCACAACTAATTCCAAAGATATAATGGTCCTTTTTGATGCATATTATACAGATTTGCATACTGATGCACCAGGGGAACCAGAACTGTAAAATAGAATGTTACAAGAAGCTAGAAATCCCAAGTTGACCCAGATTCAATGGGAGTTTTATAAGGAAATATTAATGACTTGCCTCTTACTGACTTTGCAACACAATCAAAAATATCCAGCCCCATAAATCCACAGGAAAGGGTGGTCTATCAGGTGACTAATACAAACTCCTCCAAGGTTATATCACTTCCATACTTTTTGAACTGTATCAAAATATTCACCAAACTTCTCCCATCCAAAATTCATGAATTACATGATTGGAGAATGAACTGAGAATCGGGACTCACCCTACTCTATCTTGTTAAGCAAATCTAATAAAAGTAATGAACTTTCCCTGGCATTTATATACAGTATTTTACAATTATTGCTCATCCTTTTCATGCAAAAAGATACCATGAATATCAATGCTCACTAATAGGCTCTGTCATATGTCGATGGGAGAAAAAGGATTAGCTTGAGAAACTGTATAACCCAAAATCAAATGATGGAATAAATTTCTTCAATATCACTAACTACAAGTAGCCTTGATGCAATACTTTGAAAAGGGGGCGCTTAAATTGGACTGTTTCTTGGATAAAATAGCTATAACTGCTAGCTGCAATCAGAGGATATCTACTAGTATCCCACGAAACAACTACAAGAAAAAAAGTAGATTGCACCTCTATACAGTATATAGTAGATACCACCAGAGCTCAATTAAAATACATTTTATTGCACAATTGCACAATATTTAAACATAAAACTATCAATGAACCATTAATGAATTCTTCAAAAATAGATAAAACCACATAAATCTCATGAAACAGCACAAAGCTATGTATTACTAGCAAAACTCACTTGTGGCATTCTCACCCCACTGGATGTATCCTAGGATATTATCCTTATAAGATAGTGTAAATAGCAATGTATCTCATACTCTCTAACCACTTTAGATGTAGAAAATGTCACAGGTTCAGAAATGAGAGACATGTAAACATATTTCTTTGTTATGATAATAATTGCTAAATTCTTCTTAAACATGGAGTGTACTCCAAATAGATGTTAATCAGTTACAGTTTATAATAACTCTTAACAAAGCATGGAGCAAATATCCACAAGCCATAAATACAGCGCTCCCTCACAGGGAAAAATAAACAACCACAGTCCTAAGTGTCTTTAAAGTCACTCCATGAATAAACTGTGTATGAAACGTGCGTTGGAGTGTGTCAGGGGCCTGCTGACTTTTCCAGCACTTATTATTGTTTGTTTAGTAGCAAATATGTACTCCGTTACTGGCATCTATCTTAGTGGAGGAGCGGTGTGTCTGGTATATTACAGACACCTGGACTGGCAGGGCTAGGACTATTTACAGTATTCTAGATCACATCATCACTATATCACATTGTGTCAAATTATAATATAATAATGAAATGCTGAAGCTACCAAGAAACTAGATTAATAAAAAACTATATATGTTTTATGTACCATCCAGTGTCGAACTGGGGCATGAAGGTCCCACCATGGGAATGCGGTAGTAGGGGCCCATGTTTAGAGGTGTAGCCACTCTCCAGAGAGGCTTGGCTAACCATTAGAGAGTGCTTGGGCTGAGCCCCTTGATATATGTATATAGTAAATATTACTAGTGCACGCATGAAAATGTACCAGGCTAATAACTGGAATGCACTATAGAAAATACACCATAGTCATGTACAGTATAAGGTACCACATGTATATTGTATAATTCAAGTGCACAGTCTGGATTCTGATTTATTGAGGGGGAGGTGGGCCCCCAGGCAGTGGGGCCCACTAGGGGTTCCCCTGTACCCATGTGGGCCAATCCGACACTGGTACCATGGGGTATATTTACTAAGGTCCCGAATTTGACCGAGATGGTGTTTTTTCTTCAAAGTGTCATCTCGGGAATTTACTAAACTCAAATCACGGCAGTGATGAGGGCATTCGTATTTTGTTGGAAGTCCTAGGAAAAAAATACGAATGAATACACCATCGGTCAAATACGCCTGGAATTTGGTAGAACTCGGTCATTTACTAAAAAGTGCAATTCACAAACACTGCCGACAATAGCCAAACACTGCCGTGAAAAAATACAAATCGTGAAAAAGTGCTAAAATAAAACAGACCTGCTTTTTTTTACCGTGTTCGGATAGGCATGCACGGATCCATGAGATCCGTGCATGTTTTTCAGTGGGAAGGGGTGGGAAACTGTTAAATTTGCAAAAACAAAATGCGTAGGGTCCCCCCCTCCTAAGCAAAACCAGCCTCGGGCTCTTTGAGCCGATCCTGGTTGAAAAAATATGGGAAAAAAAGTGACAGGGGTTCCCCCATATTTAAACAACCAGCACTGGGCTCTGCGCTTGGTCCTGGTTCCAAAAATATGGGGGACAAAAAGCGTAGGGGTCCCCCATATTTCTGAAACCAGCACCAGGCTCCACTAGCCAGATACATAATGCCACAGCTGGGGGACACTTTTATATTGGTCCCTGCGGCCCTGGCATTACATACCCAACTAGTCACCCCTGGCCGGGGTACCCTGGAGGAGTGGGGACCCCTTCAATCAAGAGTTCCCCCCCTCCAGCCACCCAAGGGCCATGGGCGAAGCCCGAGGCTGTCCCTCCCATCCAAGGGCGGCGGATGGGGGGCTGATAGCCTTTTTGTCCAAATTTGAATATTGTTTTTAGTAGCAGTACTACAAGTCCCAGCAAGCCTCCCCCGCAAGCTGGTACTTGGAGAACCACAAGTACCAGCATGCGGTGGAAAACCGGGCCCACTGCTACCTGTAGTACTACTACTAAAAAAATACCCCAATAAAAACAGAAAACACACACCTTGAAAGTAAAAGTTTAATACATACATCCACACCTCCAAACATACATACTTACCTATGTTCACACGAGGGTCGGTCCTCTTCTCCATGTAGAATCCATGGGGTACCTGTTGGAAAAATTATACTCACATAATCCAGTGTAGTTCGGTCCTCTTCTGTTCTATTTGTAATCCACGTACTTTGCAAAATAAAAAAACGGATACACCACCACGCACTGAAAGGGGCCCCATGTTTTCACATGGGACCCCTTTCCCCGACTGCCAGGAACCCCCCCTGACTTCTGTCTAAGAGGGTTCCTTCAGCCAATCAGGGTGCGCTACGTTGTGGCACCCTCCTGATTGGCTGTGTGCTCCTGTAGTGTATGTCAGGCAGCACACGGCAGTGATACAATGTAGCGCCTATGCGCTCCGTTGTAACCAATGGTGGGAACTTTATGGTCAGCGGTGAGGTTACTTTCGGTCAACCGCTGACCACAAAGTTCCCACCATTGGTTACAATGGAGCGCATAGGCGCTACATTGTATCACTGCCGTGTGCTGCCTGACATACACTACAGGAGCACACAGCCAATCAGGAGGGTGCCACAACGTGGCGCTCCCTGATTGGCTGAAGGAACCCTCTTAGACAGAAGTCAGGGGGGGTTCCTGGCAGTCGGGGAAAGGGGTCCCATGTGAAAACATGGGGCCCCTTTCAGTGCGTGGTCGTGTATCCGTTTTTTTATTTTGCAAAGTACGTGGATTACAAATAGAACAGAAGAGGACCGAACTACGCTGGATTATGTGAGTATAATTTTTCCAACAGGTACCCCATGGATTCTACATGGAGAAGAGGACCGACCCTCGTGTGAACATAGGTATGTATGTATGTTTGGAGGTGTGGATGTATGTATTAAACTTTTACTTTCAAGGTGTGTGTCTTCTGTTTTTATTGGGGTATTTTTTTAGTAGTAGTACTACAGGTACCAGTGGGCCCGGTTTTCCACCGCATGCTGGTACTTGTGGTTCTCCAAGTACCAGCTTGCTGGGGAGGCTTTCTGGGACTTGTAGTACTGCTACTAAAAACAATATTCAAATTTGGACAAAAAGGCTATCAGCCCCCTATCCGCCACTCTTGGATGGGGGGGACAGCCTCGGGCTTCACCCATGGCCCTTGGGTGGCTGGAGGGGGGGAACTCTTGATTGAAGGGGTCCCCACTCCTCCAGGGTACCCCAGCCAGGGGTGACTAGTTGGGTATGTAATGCCAGGGCCGCAGGGACCAATATAAAAGTGTCCCCCGGCTGTGGCATTATGTATCTGGCTAGTAAAGCCCGGTGCTGGTTTCAGAAATACGGGGGACCCCTACGCTTTTTGTCCCCCGTATTTTTGGAACCAGGCGCAGAGCCCGGTTCTGGTTGTTTAAATATGGGGGAACCCCTGTCACTTTTTTTCCCATATTTTTTCAACCAGGACCGGCTCAAAGAGCCCGAGGCTGGTTTTGCTTAGGAGGGGGGACCCCACGCATTTTTTTTTCCAGATTTTAACAATGTTTTATTTTTTTCGAAAGGTGCACAATGAAGCCCAGCACGGATCTAACAGATCCGGCCGAGATTCATTGTGTTAAAGTCGGCAGTGTTTTACAATTCACTCACGTAAAACACTGCAAAAAAATACGAATGACATCGACATCGGTAAATACGAAAATGCAGAATACGATAGCTTAGTAAATTAGTCGTAATAAATTCAAAAAGTTGCAACTTTACACTTTCGATGTCATTCGTGATTGAACTTTAACCTCATTCGGAAAAATACGAATTTTAGTACATATACCCCCATGTGTACATTATACAGTATTTACACTCATATATTATCTTCTCACCTGGAGATTAAATCACCACTTTATAACTGACCTTGCTGTTTTATAAGGTTGTCTGCTATTAAACAGACACACTGGGGGAAATTTACTAAGCTCCCGATTTTGACCGAGATGCCGTTTTTTCATCAAAGTGTCATCTCGGTAATTTACTAAACACTAATCACGGCAGAGATGAGGGCATTCGTAATTTTTTGCAAGTCCAAGTAAAAAATTACGAATGAATACACCATCGGTCAAAACGCGGCTGTTTAAGTATGAATCTCGGTCATTTACTAAGAAGTGCAAAGCAAAAAAAAAACAAACACTGCCGTGAAAAATTACAACTCGTAAAAAAGTGCTAAAAAAAAACAGACCTTTTTTTTTTATTCGTGATTGGATAGGCATGCACGGATCCATGAGATCCGTGCATGTATATCAGTGTCAAGGGGTGGGAAAGTGCTTATTTTTTAAAAAAAAATTGCGTGGGGTCCCCCCTCCTAAGCATAACCAGCCTCGGGCTCTTTGAGCCGATCCTGGTTGCCGAAATATGGGGAAAAAAATGACAGGGGTTCCCCCATAGTTAAGCAACCAGCATCGGGCTCTGCGCCTGGTCCTGGTCCCAAAAATACGGGGGACAAAAAGAGTAGGGGTCCCCCGTATTTTTAAAACCAGCACCGGGCTCCACTAGCTGGACAGATAATGCCACAGCCAGGGGTCACTTTTATATAGTGCCCTGCGGCCGTGGCATCAAAAATCCAACTAGTCACTCCTGGCCGGGGTACCCTGGGGGAGTGGGGACCCGTTCAATCAAGGGGTGTCCCCCCCCCAGCCACCCAAGGGCCAGGGGTGAAGCCCGAGGCTGTCCCCCCCCATCCAATGGGCTGCGGATGGGGAGGCTGATAGCCTTTGTTGTAAAAGAAAAGATATTGTTTTTAGTAGCAGTACTACAAGGCCCAGCAAGCCTCCCCCGCATGCTGGTACTTGGAGAACCACAAGTACCAGCATGCGACGGAAAAACGGGCCCGCTGGTACCTGTAGTACTACTACTAAAAAAATACCCAAAAAAAGACAAGACACACACACCGTGAAAGTATAATTTTATTACATACATACACACATACATACATACTTACCTTAAGTTCCCACGCAGGTCGGTCCTCTTCTCCAGTAGAATCCAAGGGGTACCTGTTGAAGAAATTATACTCACGAGATCAAGGGGTCCAGGCTCCTCGGGAAATCCAGGGGTAATCCACGTACTTGAAAAAAATAACAAAACGGTGTCCCGACCACGAACTGAAAGGGGACCCATGTTTGCACATGGGTCACCTTTCCACGAATGCCAGAAACCCACTTTGACTTCTGTCTAAGTGGGTTTCTTCAGCCAATCAGGGAGCGCCACGTTGTAGCACTCTCCTGATCAGCTGTGTGCTCCTGTCCTCACTGACAGGCAGCACACGGCAGTGTTACAATGTAGCGCCTATGCGCTACATTGTAACCAATGATGGGAACTTTCTGCCCTGCGGTTGACCTAAAGTGACGTCACCGCTGAGCAGAAAGTTCCCATCATTGGTTACAATGTAGCGCATAGGCGCTACATTGTAACACTGCCGTGTGCTGCCTGTCAGTGAGGACAGGAGCACACAGCTGATCAGGAGAGTGCTACAACGTGGCGCTCCCTGATTGGCTGAAGAAACCCACTTAGACAGAAGTCAAAGTGGGTTTCTGGCATTCGTGGAAAGGTGACCCATGTGCAAACATCGGTCCCCTTTCAGTTCGTGGTCGGGACACCGTTTTGTTATTTTTTTCAAGTACGTGGATTACCCCTGGATTTCCCGAGGAGCCTGGACCCCTGGATCTCGTGAGTATAATTTCTTCAACAGGTACCCCTTGGATTCTACTGGAGAAGAGGACCGACCTGCGTGGGAACTTAAGGTAAGTATGTATGTATGTGTGTATGTATGTAATAAAATTATACTTTCACGGTGTGTGTGTCTTGTCTTTTTTTGGGTATTTTTTTAGTAGTAGTACTACAGGTACCAGCGGGCCCGTTTTTCCGTCGCATGCTGGTACTTGTGGTTCTCCAAGTACCAGCATGCGGGGGAGGCTTGCTGGGCCTTGTAGTACTGCTACTAAAAACAATATCTTTTCTTTTACAACAAAGGCTATCAGCCTCCCCATCCGCAGCCCATTGGATGGGGGGGGACAGCCTCGGGCTTCACCCCTGGCCCTTGGGTGGCTGGGGGGGGGACCCCTTGATTAAAGGGGTCCCCACTCCCCCAGGGTACCCCGGCCAGGAGTGACTAGATGGATTTTTGATGCCACGGCCGCAGGGCACTATATAAAAGTGACCCCCGGCTGTGGCATTATCTGTCCAGCTAGTGGAGCCCGGTGCTGGTTTTAAAAATACGGGGGACCCCTACTCTTTTTGTCCCCCGTATTTTTGGGACCAGGACCAGGCGCAGAGCCCGATGCTGGTTGCTTAACTATGGGGGAACCCCTGTCATTTTTTTCCCCATATTTCGGCAACCAGGATCGGCTCAAAGAGCCCGAGGCTGGTTATGCTTAGGAGGGGGGACCCCACGCAATTTTTTTTTTAAATTTTACAGTGTTTAATTAAAAAAAAAAAAAATAGAACCCCAGCACGGATCACACAGATCCGGCCGAGATTAATTGTAAAAAGTCGGCAGTGTTTTGCTAATCACTGCCGTAAAAAACACAAAAAAAACACGAATGACATCGACATCGGAAGAAAAGAAAAACCCGAATACGACAGCTTAGTAAATCCATCGTAACAAATTCAAAAAGTTGCAGTTTTACACTTTCGATGTCATTCGTGATTGAACTTTGACCTGAAACGGGAAAATACGAATCTTAGTAAATTTACCCCACTGATTTTACTTTTTACAGTGTTTTATATTATTAATGTGTAACAGCATATCATTGTAGCTGTCACTACTTTGCCAACATAGCAGTGTATCTGTTAATGCACAGATGTACTTAATTACTTTATACAGTATTTAATACATTTATAATCCTACATTGTTTATATGCAACATTGTGTCATCTTATAAAACTAACATGACAATGCTGATTGAGCAGTGTGTCTATTGCCTATATGCAACATTGTTTAAAAGCTCTCTAAGTCTGATTCAATTCAAAACTGTTATCAGTTAAACCAGTATGGGTATATGAGACAACACAAACCACTGAATATAAGCAATGTTTTGAAATGCTGTAATATGCACTTATGACACCCCGGAATTTTTAGTTATCTATTATTCTCTAACACTTTGATTATAATTAACAACCTGGGTGAAGTTAACTAAATACCTTGATATTAAGGCAAGGGTTCCCAAACTTTTTTGATTCATGGCGCCCTAGAGTATCAAAATCTCTTTCCTGGCACCCCTAAGGCCAAAAGTTTCTTATTGAGTAGTTCAGAAAAATGTGAAACTAAGTAAATTGTGTTTATACTAGAGATGAGCGGATTTGGTTTTACTTGGATTTACTCGGTTCTCAAAACGGCATCTTATTAGCTATTCAAAACACGTGACATCCGTGAGCCAATAAAATGCCGTTTTGAGAACCGAGTAAATCCGAGTAAAACCGAATCCGCTCATCTCTGGTTTATACAGTATGTCATCCTTAGGTTTAGTTATGTTGTGAGGGACAGGATTCATGTCTGCTTATCCACATATTTTATGATTGGAAGCCACAAGCACTGGTTTTGTCGATTACATTGACCGTAAATAAATTGAATTGGTCCTGGACCACCAATCCAAAGCACCCTTGCAAGTACCCTGTGGCACCCTAGGCACACAGGGGGTCATTCCGACCCGATCACTAGCTGAAGTTTATCGCAGCGCAGTGATCGGGTCAGATCTGCGCATGCGCCGGCACCGTAGTGCGCCGGCGCATGCTGGGCGGCCGAAGGCTGTTGTAGTGTAGCAATCACCTCTGCCTGATTGACAGGCAGAGGCGGTCGCTGGCCAGGAGGAGGCAGGACGGCGGCGCTAAGCTGCCGTTTAAGGAGCGCAGTCCGGCCAACGCAGGCGTGGCCAGACCATTTGGGGGGAGGACCGCGGCAGCTGTGTGACATCACAAGCAGCCGCTGCAACCCAGGCAGATGCTTTTGCATTTCTGCGGGGGGGGGGGGCGGCACTAACATGCGGGGTGGACTAGCCCTGTGCTGGGCGTCCCACTGCATGTCTGAGTGCCTGATCGTAGCTGTGCAAAATTTAGCACAGCTACGATCAACTCGGAATGACCCCCACAGTTTGATTATTATATTAAGGCAATCAATATACAGTATCACAAAAGTTGAGCTATTGCCATCATTTTGAACAAACCTATACAAATATTGTGATTGAATACCTTAATTTAGGATGCCAAAACCAGCATTAGCTGGATGTTATTCTGAAATCACCAATATTAAAAGATATACAACCAATCAGAGCATCATGACATTAGGAAACAAATATACCTATTAAGGAGAGGGTTTGGATAATCCTAATCTCCTAAACAATCCGGTGAATTTGTACAAGGTTTGGCAACAATACAGTAAACATACATTCTACGATATCAGGAGGATGTGTGACCAGAATTATATTTATCTTTGGTTATTACCTATGATATTATAAACTATGCCATGAAGCTAATACATTATTCTATGGTTAAGATCATCATATACATAGTGTGAATATTTTTAATGACCAATACAGTATACTTATTGTCACAAACCATGCTATTCTGTGTAGTGGGCAGATCAGTTACCTACATCCCCGCTCCATGCTCCTGCTCTGTGGCAGAACTCCTGCATCTCAGTGTGGCTTTCCTGCCACTGTGACGTCTCTCTCTGCCCGCTACTCCCGACATACCTGTTAGCTTCCATATGCGACATCCCTGCTGGAATTGGCATCTGGGCACCGCCATATTGGTCAATATCAGGTGACTGTCCAAGCACCAACAGGAGTCCGGAGTTCAGTCACATGACATCCACTACCAATCGTCGTTCAGCTAAGGGTATATAAGGGCTCTGCTGGCATGCAGCATTTGCCAATGCAATGTTGTCCTTAAGTTAGCTGTGTGCTAGACCTTTGAGCTCCTGCAGACTGCTGAAGCTGCTTTGATTAGAAGTGCTACTTCCATCTCTCAGGACTCCTGGCTTCAGTATTCCTTTCAATCCCAGTGTCCAGTATTTCAGTTTAATCCCAGTGTCCAGTATTTCAGATTAATCCCAGTGACTCCAGTATTCCGGTTCAATCCTGAGGACTCCAGTGTTCCGGTTCAATGCCAGTGTCTCCAGTATTCCAGTAGTTCAATCCTGGGGACTCAAGTGTTTATGTTGAATCCCAATGGCTCCAGTATTCCAGTTCAGTTCAAGTGACACCAGTCTGTCAACTCCCTACTGTTATCAGGTCCTTTGAGTTTTTCTAACTGTCCCGCCTGTGTGGGATACAGTCTTATCCCGCATTCCAACCCCAGCTCATGAGAAGGAATTATATCTGTCTTCCCAGCTACTGTTCAACCACTTCATACTCTAGTCAAAACCCCCAGTCCGGTTCCAAAAACAAACACAGTCGTGACACTTATATACAAAGACTACAAACAAAAAGGGTCCATACACTTCTCTCTAGTGTAAATAATCAGGCGACAGTATTTAGGTTGACCACTATTGGTCAACAGTAACTAAGTTGACATCTAAAATAGGTCGACACATGCATTAGGTCGACATGAGCTAGGTCAACATGAGATTTTTACTATAATTTTAACATTTTATGCGTTGCTTGCTTTCTTTTTTTTGTGGGGTGGGGGAATTTATAATAATTTATTCAATAAACAAAAGTTATATTTGATTATATATCTACTTTTCCTGTGCACCAACCAATACACTTTTTCTGTTCCTTGGATAATGCATATTTGGTAGTAAGTAGAACCTCTTCAGTATACAATTTATATGCTTACAAAAAAGAGAGTGTCAAGATAATCTACAGCATGTGGTTGTACTCCTTTTGTAGTAGTGTTTACTATAAGTGCAGTGGCTAAAACAACTATTTCGCAACAATGGTTACATGCTGATTCTACTAGTTTCCGACTGTAGAAAGAAAAAAAATTCTTTATATTTTGCATGAACTGAGTGAAGACCGTGTTTGAAAAAGAGAAAGCGGATTGAGTTCTTTATTTTGATACGTGGAAAGACTACAAATCTATTTTTCCCTTATTCATGCAAACATAAATATACTAAAGTTTACAGTACACGCAACAAAGTATGAGATGCGACTCTTGGTGGCTAACCCACAAAGGCCCTTCCTACGGAGCAAGTGCTGGGCTTGTATTAACTCTGATATCTTATTTTCCATTATTATACTAAGTATTTGTACACTGCACTTTTGTAATATGCAGTTTCTGTTTTTATTTATTTAAGGTGTCATGGCTGATTCTATTGTATTCGATTTCATTCACAACTAATTTTTACATTCTATATGCTGTAAACAATTGTGTGTGTTTGTATCACTGTATTTCACTTCAATAAAAAGGTAACTGCATCTAATTAATTTCTATTATTTAGCACATTTTGTTTTCAACATCTTCCTGTGCACAGCTTCAGAAATATGTACGCTCTCCATGGTCCTGAATCCCAGCTTATTTTCTGAAATGAACAGTCTGTGTTTTAAAAGATAAGTATATGTACAAAATTGTACAACAATTATTACTGTAACCAGGGCCGTTGAGAGCCACGCCGGGCACCGGTAAAGGGGGGGCATGACTTAAAAAGGGGTGTTCCGGCTCCTATTTCTATTAATATTTTTATATAAAAATTTAACATGGGTGGGGGGACAGGGGATGCGTGGGGGAGGGCACCCGCTTCCTATCTTACTTGCAAAGGAATCGGGTCCTTCCTCCCCAGCCAGCACCATCTTCCCAATGATATTTAGGAAGATGACGCTGGCCACTAGAGAGCAAAGATGCGCGGCGCCATCTTCTGAAAAGATTGGCAGGAAGATAGCGCCTCTGATGCCAGAAACATTTCAGGTATACTGTGGGGTGGATCGGACAACGGCCCCCTCCGGGCCCCTCCAGCAGCACAGACCTGGGTAATTTGTACCCGCCCCCCCTCTCGGCGCCACTGACTGTAACTAACTCACTTCTTTACGCAAATAACTAGGCCTCTTACAAAACATTGCTTATAATGACAAATGCTGAGCTATAAAGACATTATCAATAAATAATGCTTCAAACTACCTGATTTGTGAATGGGCAATTCTTGCATTGTAGTGTGGTACCATCCACATCCAAAAAGTCATGCTCTTTATATACATCAAATAGATACACTTAGGGGGAAATTCAAATGTTATCGTCCCCGCTCTCCCGTCTGAAGTGATGGGAGATCACAGGAGGCAATAATATACAATTGATGTCCCCTTTCGTGCTGATCGCACCCATTATTGTCAGGCATAAAGCACCTAAACCCAACTAAACTAATGGGCATAATCAGGAAAATGGATCACTTTTTACACATTTCAGCTCGCCACCCCTGGCGGGTGTTAGCTGAAATGTAGACAACGGTCGCTACATTAGAATAGCTCCGTCCAACGCTATCAAGTGGCTGCCAGCCAGAAAAACATTTGAATTCTGCCCTATAAGTTGTTTATTAGTAACTTTTTATTAAGTTTATTGGCAACTTGCAATAATCTGTACAGAGTTCCAAGTGGCCAGCAGTGGCATTTTGCTATGTATCACTGATTTTGTCAATCATCCAGTCCTGATCACCATGTATGTATTTCTACAGTGGCTATGATATATAAGTTAGACAGCCCAGCCACAATGTCGGCATGAGAATGTCGACATGCTCGTAATGTTGACATAGAACATGTCAACATGGTATTGACCATATAAACATTTAGATTTTGCTGACATGGTTTTCTCTACAAGCATAATTCTAACACTAAACCTAAGGACAACCCTAATTCTAACCCTATCTCTAGCCCTAATTCTCTTTAAAATGTCAATATTATAACAATTTCGATATCCCCGATGTTGACATTCTGTCAATGTTGATATTATTTTGACATCATCAACACTGACCTTCTGCTGTCAACATTGTGAATGTTGACCTGGTCATTTGTGACTGCATACCCCTACAGCTAATATGCCAAGATCTAAAAAACAATTCAATATCAAGAGATGTTATGGGAAGTGTGGAGAAAAACATTGGTACATTTTAAATTTTAAATTAACTTAGGGATCCAAGTTATTTAAAAAACAAACATATTTGTAAAAGTCCCAAACCTTCTGAATTAAAGAATTAATATTTATTGCAATTTAGGGTACACAGCCTAGTGCACAGTGATGCAAGTAGAAAAATGGGTGTGGCCAATGAAAATGGGGGCGTGATACACATATGGGGGGGGGGGGGGGGGCAGATACACATATGACCTCAATAGTGCCAGATACATTTTGCCCCCACAGTGCCAGATATACATTGCCCCACAGTGCCAGATACACATTACCCCACAGTGCAAGGTATACACAAATGCCCCCAGAGTGCCAGATACACAAATTCCCCCAGAGTGCCAGATACACAAATGCCCCCAGAGTGCCAGATACACAAATGCCCCCAAAGTGCCAGATACACATTGCCACACAGTGCCAGATACACAAATCCCCCCAGAGTGCCAGATATACATTGCCTCACAGTGCCAGATACACATTGCCCCACAGTGCCAGATACACAAATGCCCCCAGCGTGCCAGATATACATTGCCCCGCCCAGTGCCAGATACACAAATGCCCCCACTGTGTCAGATATACATTGCCCCCCAGTGCCAGATACAGAAATTCCCCCCCACAGTGCCAGATATGCCCCCAGTGCCAGATACAGAAATGCCCCCAGTGCCAGATATACATGTCCCCACAGTGCCAGATATGTCCAAAGTGCCAGATACACATGTTCCCACAGTGCCAGATATTCCCCCAGTGCCAGATACAGAAATAACCCCCAGTGCCAGATATACATGTCCCTACAGTGCCAGATACACATGTCCCTGCAGTGCCAGATATGCCCCCAGTGCAGATATGCCCCCAGTGCCAGATACAGATATGCCCCCAGTACCAGATACACATGTCCACCCAGTGCCAGATATGCTCCCAGTGCCAGATATAGAAATGCCCCCAGTGCCAGATACAGAGATGCCCCCAGTGCCAGATACAGAAATGCCCCCAGTGCCAGATATACATGTCCCCACAGTGCCAGATATGTCCAAAGTGCCAGATACACATGTCCCCACAGTGCCAGATATGCCCCCAGTGCCAGATACAGATATGCCCCCAGTGCCAGATACAGAAATAACCCCCAGTGCCAGATATACATGTCCCCACAGTGCCAGATACACATGTCCCCGCAGTGCCAGATATGCCCCCAGTGCCAGATACATATATGCCCCCAGTGCCAGATACACATGTCCACCCAGTGCCAGATATGCTCCTAGTGCCAGATATAGAAATGCCCCCAGTGCCAGATACAGATATGCCCCCAGTGCCAGGTATGACCCCAGTGCCAGATACAGATATGCCCCCAAGTGCCAGATATGCCCCAGTGCCAGATACAGAGATGCCCCCAGTGCCAGATATAGAAATGCCCCCCAGTGCCAGATATGCCCCCAGTGCCAGATACAGAGATGCCCTCAGTGCCAGATATGCCCCCAGTGCCAGATACATATATCCCCGCAGTGCCAGATATGCCCCCAGTGCCAGGTGCACATGCCCCATCCCCCTGCTGCTTACCTCGCTGCTGCTTCCTGTGTGTGAGGGGAGGAGAGCGCAGCATGCGACTCCCCTGCCCCTCAGTGTCTATCTTCAATTAGGCGCCGATCTGTGATCATGGGCCAGCGCCGAATTGAAGGTAGCAGCGGCGCGGTGAGCAGCAGCAGGGGAGGGAGGGAGCGGCGGCCCGGCAGTGTGGGTACGGCTTACCCATGGCTAAATTCTTAAGGGTACGCCGTCATCTACTGAGTCCCGGAGTACATTGTAACTTCCCCTAGAATATACCTATACATTTTAGGAGGGCTTAATGTCACTTAAGTATGTTTCTACCGACACACTACACCCTAGTCAGACTTCTGTTTTTTTACTTAGGTCACATTTAATTCTTAATGTGCTTTTGACTAGAGAATGAGCAACTTAATATTATAACTCTTCTTAACATATGGTTGTAAATCTTGCTTTCCTGTCCATCTGTACAGTATGTACCCCAGAACTTCTCCCCCTACCCTTCCACCAAGCCTGGCCAGTAGCCTGAATCATGACCACGATAATGGTAGTACAGGTTGAGTATCCCATATCCAAATATTCCGAAATACGGACTTTTTTGAGTGAGAGTGAGATAGTGAAACCTTTGTTTTTTGATGGCTCATTGTTCACAAACTTTTTTTAATACACAGAGTTATTAAAAATATTGTATTAAATGACCTTCAGGCTGTGTGTATAAGGTGTATATGAAACATAAATGAATTGTGTGAATGTAGACACACTTTGTTTAATGCACCAAGTTATAAAAAATATTGGCTAAAATGACCTTCAGGCTGTGTGTATAAGGTGTATATGTAACATAAATGCATTCTGTGCTTAGATTTAGGTCCCATCACCATGCTATCTCATTATGGTATGCAATTATTCCAAAATACGGAAAAATACGATATCCAAAATACCTCTGGTCCCAAGCATTTTGGATAAGGGATACTCAACCTGTATATGATACAGTTTTACTACAGCTGTAGCCACCACTTTCAGTTGTAAGGGATGGAACAAAGCTACCCAAATCCAGCAGCTTCTCCTGCCAAGTGTGTGTATCTGAATGCTCAGTCAGTGCACCGGTCCAGAGGGATCTGAAAGCAGTTGCCAGCAAGAAGAGGCAGGAGAGTTAACATCAGGTGGGAGAATGAGTGCTTAGAGAGTCTGGTTCTGGGCCCTTCTGGTTATATCATGTATGTATTGTATACAGAAAGTTTGTTTTTTTACACTATCTCCTTTAGCACATGCTATAGACCAGTATTTCCCAAACTTGGTTTTCAGGGACCCTTAACAGTGCATGTTTTACAGATCTCCACACTATTACAACCAAAATAATTAGCACAACTTGTGTATATTTCAAGATGGGTCATCCAGTAATGAATACACCTGTGCACCAACTAGGAGATGTGGAAAACATGTACTATTAGTGGACTCTGAGGGCTGAGTTTGTGAATTTCATACACTGCACTTTGTATGAGGCAGACTATAGTTTGCTACGTGCTAATTATTCCTCCTTTATGGGCTGGCCACACTAAAAATCAAACTTTTGCAAACCCCTCTCAAGAAATCCTGAGTTTGCCCCTGCCTCATATTGAAATGAGCGTGGAAAGAATAACCAGACACTCTAAATGATCACAGAAGCACTGTGTATTTCAGGAGATAAAAGCAATAACCCTGTCTACTTACATGATTATGTCAGTAAGGCAGCATATGACAGGGTAGAAGGGAAGCTACATGCCATTAGACAGCACAAAGGTTACTCCTAATAAAGTTCTCTTAGCCAGGTTCCCTTTCTGATGCAGAAAACGGTGTTGTAAAAAGTACCTCTGTATGAAGCAGAATTTATACATCCAACCAAGGGCAGATTTAGGGGTGAGGGTGCGCCTAGGCACAACAGCAATGGCCATACCCGCCCCCCCTCCTTTGCCTAATTCTATTATTTCCATTGGTTTTAAGCTCTCATTTGATGATAGCCAATTTAATAGAATAATAAAAAGGCACTACATTTTTTTAATTTTTAATTACTGTAGGTATACATATTTACTAAGTAGGACATCTAACAGGGGCAGTATGTGCATGTACTATCCATTTACACTCCATTCAAGTTGGCATAGGGTACAGTACAGTGGAAATATTTTGCAGTTACTGGTACATTTTCGGCTGACAGTACCAACACAAGCATTCAAATGCCACCCCCAAACAAGTGCCGCCCCTAGGCACATGCCTAATGGGAAATTCACCACTACATCCAATAACGATGAAAGGGAGAGTCCAGGCCAAGGCAGTAAGAGTCAAACACAAAATATAAGGTCAGAAATTGCGTGTTTAGTTCAATTTGTCCAAAATGTGTTCCTCTTAGTTTTCCAATGTGTGTCAAGCTCTTTACCCACCCACTTTTTTATATGTTATCTTCCATAGGCCTTTCACTGAACAATGGGACTAAGGCACACAAACCACAAACTGAGTAAAAACATATTTGTAAGCATGCATATAGCCCCATTATATTATCCTGCCCATTCGTCTCTTTATAGTTTTGTAACTTTGACCCTCTTTTCACATTGGCAACAATGGATATATTTTAATGTGGCGATTAGGGAGATATCCATTCACCCTGGAGAGATATCTCTTCATCAGTCTTACCCATTTCCAAGTCCCTTAGCCCATGGCAATCTATCACCCACATCTTCCAACTGAGTTGCTTGAAACAGGGAATATGTAAACTTCTGGGATGAAAGACAAATTCTTAGGGGTGGAGCGCTCCAGAGGTTTTTGGGCAAAATTGTAGGTTCCATCTGGCTGATTCCTGTGAAAAGGATTGTAACCAGCTGCATAGCAAGAGATTGTTGGTCACTGCAAAACCATTTGTATAGGACCCTGGTATCTTAAGCAGGGATGGCAAAAGTGTACAGTCTATAGGCCTAATGTGGCCTGCTGTTATCAAGACTGTGTGGGATACAGATCCCAGAACATGAGCAAACCTGTGGGAGCATTAGATTTCTGGATTGCCATTCTATGCCGGTAATATTACTTGGTTGTCATTGTTTCCATGAAATATGAATGCACACTAACTGTTTAGTGGGATTGTTGTATTAGTTAATGTGGCCTCCAGGGGATAAAATAAACAATCTGTATTTTTTTATCAATCACCTTGTGATCAAAGATTCACACAACACAGTTCCTTTGTTCCCTAGCCCCAGGGGTCCAGCTAAGCCAGTTCCTTATGAGACACAAGTGAATGGAAGTCAGCTGAAACTGGGCCTCAGGATAGTCTTTTCTCCTGGGTGACATCACATTTACTTCTTCCCGAACAGTCACATATCTTGAATTACATTTCTGGTTGAGATCTGCATACAAATCTCCCAAATGTAATTTCTTACCTCAGAATTTACTTTCAGTGTGTCCTCATTGTGGTACAAGAGAACTTTCTGTCCTGAAAAGGTCAAGTTTACATGGACCTGCAAACAGGGATACTGAGAGATTTTCCAGCAGTCCGGACCACAACTAAATGAGCAGTTGAAAGTTTCTGTGATAGAAGCATTCAGTAATGTGCATTGGGCTTCTTCTGTCCATACACTATGGGAGATAGAAAATAAAAGATGTGACATCATACCACTGGAATAGAAGAGACAGTGGAATTCTTTATTGGTCATGGAATTATATTATTAATATGAATGATTCAGTAGAAGAAGGTAATTACAGCACAATGTTCTGGCTTACTTCACAGTGTAATTATTGTCTGCTGCAAGCTCTTTATTAGGGTGGATGGTGTCATAAAGAGTCACTATTACTGTTCAAGCCACTACTGTTGTCAATTTGGTCCTTTTTGGCAAGGTAGATGCTAGAATCAAGTGGGCTAAAGGACCTCTGACATCAGAGGGAGGAGCCATGTCACCAGGGGGAGGAGCTAGGCCAGCGGGATATTTCTGTCACTATCCACGCCACCAACTACTCCCTTTAGTAACTCGGGCATGGCTCCTAACCCTGATGACGCACTCCTCCCCCTCGTGGCGTCAGAGGCCCTTTCTCTAACTTGATTCTAGACATAACCATTTTGGCAAAGCACAGTCTATTGGCTTAGAGTGTTTGGCAGACTTTTCTTACTCTTAGATATGAATACAAATGGCGGATATACTGTAGGTGTACTTTAATGAAGAACATACAGCTTTTTCACAAGCCATTGGCAATGTCTTTATTTCTGTTCTCCAACCATTGAAGGTTGATTTAATTTGCTGAATAGACCATGACAATATATCATTATATAAAATCTAAAATTCTATATAGAAAAAAACCAATAGTATCTTCAAGAGGGGATTGAACACAGGTCTATACATACAGGAAGCATTTATAATAGTAAACATCTGTACATGGAACAACATATCTCTCACTCTGTAATGCTGGATAGTGGATACATAGTTATCAACTGAATAATATTACAAAACTCAACTCTTCAGTGATTTAGGGGTCTATTCATGAAGCAGTGAAAAGTGTGAAGAAGTGAGCCAGTGGAGAAGTTGCCCATAGTAACCAATCAGCATTGAAGTAAAATTTATAATCAGCATACTATACAATTGTATGGAGCAGCTGATTTGTTGCCATGGGCAACTTCTCCACAGGCTCACTTCTCCACTCTTTTTACTGCTTCATGAATAGACCCCTTAATATGCCACCATTTCTGTGATCAAGTCAACTATCAATATGTGTATATAAGCCGCAAATTTACATGATTTACTATACCTGATGTAAACATCCCAGAAACAACATGAGATTAACCCTAATATGACACATTACAACTGGTACACAATGCTTGGCTCCTGTATTTACTAATAATTCCCGGTTGAAGTACCATGAGGTAGATTCAAGATTGAGGATTAGAAATACACACTGTAATCACATGATTCACAGGACAAATAAATAGAATAAATGGGTTTTATACAGTACACTGTAAAACTGGTCACGTTGTAAGAAAGATGTCGCTACATGAATAAGGATTTTTTTCTGAGAATCTAGATCAGGTCTGGCCAACCTGTGGATCTCCAGCTGTTGTAAAACTACACATCCCAGCATGTTTTGCCACAGTTTTTCCATTCCCAAATAACAAAATTGTGGTAGAACATGCTGGCACTTGTAGTTTTACAACAGCTGGAGAGCCACAGGTTGGCCAGGCCTGATCTAGATTATACTATAAAGTCCAATAAATGTGCATTAAAAATGTGGATTGTCATCAATATGCCCCTAATTCACTGAAAACCCCATGTACTGTATACAATTGATACAATACATTTGTTATTCAAATTAAGGCATTCAAATGTAATAATCTGCTGTTGTATTAATCATTAAGCATTAGCCTTCACACATATTTTGCAATAATTACCACACAAATGTAATACTAGTTATATCACGTTTTATTACATACATGTTGGTTAAATGGCTGTGACGTAATCTAATTATTTCAGTGTTCTAGGAAAATAAAAGCCTAATGAAGCGATCATATTGTCGCCTGAAACTTCAGTTGAAAATGATTGATCTGCTGAAAGGCAGTACTAATAGGATTTAAGTGATCCACCGAGCATGACCTGAATAGGAGAGTGCAAATGATAATGTATATTGCTGTTATTGAAACAACTTTCTAAGGCATTAAAGTTTCTTAGCAAAATTAATTAAAAAAAAGTATGCCTGCTTACTGTGTGACATTAGTAATTACTTCAATTTACATGGCTTATTGCTACATCACGGCTATTAGTCAAGTCATTTTCCAATTGCAAGACAATAGCAAGATTAGCTGTCTCTAGATTAGGTGGGGTAAGTCTCCAGGGAACTCTTGGTAGAGACCAAAAGTACCCAAAATGCATTAAGAGTGGAATCTGAATTGCTGCAAATTGGGCAGAACCAGACGATAGTATTAATGTAATGGACATCATCTTTAGTTTTACAATCCTAATTATCTAAACGAGAGCATAACATATTCTTATGTATTGAAATGTACAATATCTATTTAAGTTATCACTTGACCTTTATTTCCAACCGATACCACTTTTAAATGAAGGCAGACCCAAGTTCAGACCCAGTGGGGCACTAGGCAAATGGTGGTTTGGTCCCCTTGCCCCCTCCACTTATACAAACCCCGCCTCCAAAACACAGAAACAGATTAGGGTAGGGGTGGGCAAAATACGGCCCGCGGGCCGGATGCGGCCCGCAAACCGATTCTGCCTGGCCCACTGCCTCCCACGAGCGAGCAATGACAAGCGGCCCGACCGGCTGAGCTGCTTGTCATTGCTCTGCACTGCACCTCCAAGCTGCCAGCAGCGCCTCTCTCCCCTGCTGCTGCTGCTGCACGGCGCCTGCGTTGTAGCAGCCTCCTCCTCCCGCCTCCAGAGTCCCCAGTGACACGGCTGTGTTCAGCCAAAAAGGGGGCGGAGCTATGTGTCGATGAGGGGGCGGGGTTACACGGGACCTCAGGGGGCGGAGCTACACGGGACAAGAGCCAGACTACTACAGATCCATCCTTCCTGCCACTGCCAGCCAGATCAGTAAGTTAATGGGAAAAGTGAGTGAGAGAAAGAAAGTGTGTGTGTGTGTTTGTGTGTGCACAAGTGTGTGTGATAGTGTGCGCATATTTGTGTGTGCGGGCAGTGGCGTCAGACTGTTTTTAGGTTTGGGGGAGAGATCTTCAGCTCTCGCTGTACCAACCCCTCCCGTGTTCTGTCACCATGTCACCCCCGAGTTCTGTCACGTGTCACCCCCCCCCCAGTGTTCTGTCACTGTGTCACCCCCCCCCCCCCGGTGTTCTGTCACCGTGTCACACCCCCGGGTTCTGTCACCGTGTCACACCCCCCCGTGTTCTGCCACCGTGTCACCCCCCCCCCGTGTTCTGTCACTGTCACCCCCCCCCTCCCCGTGTTCTGTCACTGTGTCACACCCCCCATGTTCTGTCACTGTGTCACACCCCCCGTGTTCTGTCACTGTGTCACACCTTTCCCCAGGGGCCATAAGACACTGGATAGTTTGCTTGCTGCACAATAATTATCCGAAATGAAATGTTAGTGTGTAAAAGGGGGCTCTACCTGCCGTAATGTGTGTAAAAGGGGCTCTACCTGGTGTAATGTGTGTAAGTGGCGCTGTGTGGCGCAATTTGAATAATGGAGACTATTGTGCAGCCTAATATGAATCTGTATTATTTTTTGCCCACACCCCTTCCACATGAAGCCATGTCCCTATATTTTTGGCAAGTGGGGGGAGCTGCTATTTTGTATGTGGCCCTCAGATACTGACAGGAAATGTCAAGTGGCCCCTCAACTGAAATAATTGCCCACCCCTGGATTAGGGCAATCTGAAAGCCTCATTGTCCACTGGACCCTGGGCAGGAGCCTGTGTTGACTAATAGATGATCTGGCTGTCAATGAAGGAACTAGTATTTTAGTTCTTGCCATGAAGAGAGAAAATAATCTGATAGCGGGTTTTCGTGCCACATAATAAGAACCAATAATTCACCCGGGCTCTGTCCCAAGGGAATAGATGGACACAGGGCCGGCAATAGAAATCTTGGTGCCCTTTACAGTGATATCTCTAGGGCCCCCTCAGATTATACAGTATATACATTTCCCTTACCCCGGGGAGAGACTCGACTGCGCTGCACTCCCAAGTATCCAGACCCTCACACCGCGCAGCAAGTACCATGCTGCCCTCACACCCCACCAGAAGAGGCCGGTGCATGGCACAGGAATCCTGGCCAGCAGAGCTGCTGCCATGTCCCGTAACTGCCTGCAACAGAGTTGGGCCCAGAAGAGTGGGTGCAAACTTGCACCACACAATCACTGTGTGTGAGAGGCTCCTGTCACTCTGAAGCTGCGCCCACACCTGCCCTATTTGGACAGGATGACTCACATCCCTGCTGGGCACACATTGGCATATTCATGGGGCCCCTCTGATACCTGGGGCCCGGTGCAGGTGTCCCCTTTGACTCCCCCTATCGCCAGCCCTGGGGACGTGGAGCAGACCATTGTTTACTGAGCGAAAGCAGCAACCTTAGCACACCCCTTGTTACAGCCCTGAAATACAGCAATCATGTTTGAAATTGCTTCACACTTGCTGTACATTTAAGCGCTTATAATATGTCTAGTATTTGTACATGCTTTGTTAGAAAGGTAGGTTGGCAACAGTACAGATGTGTTATATATAGATTTCGTACAACCACAAGAAAGTGATCCTGATGATTTTATTTACATCTTGCTAACTATTGTTGTTACGGTTTCACTTCCTTCCTAATGTGAACCTACTTACACCAGTTAAACATTCTGAAATAGACAAGCACTCAGTTTTTTAATTCAAACGATTTTGCAGCCTTTTATGTAAAGCTAAACCATTCATCATGCCAGCTGTTTCTGCACTGCTATTTTCACTATCCTTTCTTGTCAAAAGCCTCACTCCAATTAAAATATGCCAATGTACCAGGTGGAAATATACATATGTAGGTGATCCAGCAGGTAAAGTAATGCAAATTTAAACACAGTGACTTGAATAATAATTGCAGGGACACACATCTCTATTCCCACTAGAGGTGGAACTATTGCCAATACAGTACACAGGTGGCCCATAATCAGTCAGGGATTCACATGCCCATCAGTATTTTTTCTTTGTAATAAAAAGAAATAAAAAGCAGCTCGCATGATTGCCGATCTCTGTCCCCCATCTATAGCAATGCCTCATTTGTCAGTGTTAGACATGGAGGCTAGAGATGCTTTATTGCAGAAATGAAACAACTCTTTTGAAAACCTGTTGGTATTGCATCGGGATGCACTGAGATATTTTCCCAGCAGCTTGCACTAAACCTTGGAAGTGATCTGACCAATCAGTGTGCTTCAATGTATTCATATGGCAGTGACTGGCAGTGAAGATGTAAAGTTTGGTCTAAGGCCCTCATTCCGAGTTGTTCGCTCGGTATTTTTCATCGCATCGCAGTGAGAATTCTCTTAGTGCGCATGCGTAATGTTCGCACTGCGCATGCGTCAAGTAACTTTACTAAGAAGAAAGTAATTTTACTCACGGCTTTTTCGTCGCTCCGGAGAACGCATTGTGATTGACAGGAAATGGGTGTTACTGGGCGGATGTACGGCGTTTTAGGGGCGTGTGGCAGGAAACGCTACCGTTTCCGGAAAAAACGCAGGCGTGTCTGGAGAAACGGTGGGAGTGCTTGGGCGAACGCTGGGTGTGTTTATGACGTCAGCCGGGACCGAAAAGCACTGAATTGATCGCACAGGCAGAGTAAGTCTGGAGTTACTCAGAAACTGCTAACTCGGTTTTGATCGCAATATTGCGAATACATCGGTCGCACATTTAAGATGTTTAGATTCACTCCCAGTAGGCGGCGGCTTAGCGTGTGTAACTCTGCTATAATCGCCTTGCGAGCGAACAACTCGGAATGAGGGCCTAAGAGAGAACTTTTATTTAGCCACTTAACTGGCTGATACTGTATTTTTTCCAAAGCAATGTTTAGAAATGTTCAGGTTTTTTTTATTGATTGAATTATGCCAAGAACACCTATTTAAAACTTATCCAAAACGATTTTATAATTTTTTTTTTTAAAAATCCTTTAATTGTTTTAAACACCGTACACCATAAAAATAGCAATTGTTATGGTATTAGTAATGGTTATCGAGGGCTGTATTTTGTTGGCAGATGGTTTTGGACAATCATTAGAAAACAATTGATGGACATCTTGCCAGTGACGCTGATGTTTTCTTAGCATGAGTGGCGGGGGGTGCTGCCATCAATAGCATGGCATTGGCAGAGCTGCATTAAGGCTTCGGGGGGCCTGGGGTACTTAAGACAGGGGGGCCCTAAAATTTAAAATTAAAATCATAATGTCTTCAATCACTACAATGATCTACACTGATCCAAAATTCACATTACGCCACACAGTATGAGTCAAAATTCACATTAAGCCACACAGTATGAGCTGTATTCACATTAGACCACACAGTATGAGCCGTATTCACATTATCCCACACAATATGAGCCAAAATTCACATTATGCCACACAGTATGAGTCGTATTCACATTACACCACACAGTATATACCGTATTCACATTACACCACACAGTATGAGCCGAAATTCACATTATCCCACACAGTATGAGCCGTATTCACATTATCCCACACAGTATGAGCCGTATTCACATTATGCCACACAGTAAGGGCCAATGTTCAGGGACAGGGAGAGTGACAGCAGGGACAGTGACAGAGAGTGACAGGAAGGTACATAGGGACAGGGAGAGTGACAGCAGGGACAGAGAGAGTGACAGCAGGGACATAGGGGCAGAGAGAGTGACAGCGGTGATAGAGGGACAAAAAGAGTTATCTAATGAGCAGTGGAAGGGGCTGTGGTCAGCAGCGGTGCAGAGGCTGTAGTCGGCGGCAGTGCGGAACAGGACGTGGGTGACAGCGGCGGCGGTGCAGAGGGGCAGTCCTGGGGCAGCAGTGATGTGGACCTTCGGTCCCTATGACCGCGGCACCACCATTTGAAATCTGCTGCGGTTCGGCAGCCAATCAGGTGATTGGCTGCAGGTTCCAGCGCTTAAACAGTGCGGAATTTGAAAGGCGGTGGTGGCAGGGGACAGTGCTCAAAGTACCGGTATGCCATACCGGCATATACTGGCCCACCTCGAGCACTGTATATATATATATATATATATATATATATATATATACATACATAGGAATAGATTGCACGGCACTCCAATAAAGGAGCAAATGCCACTGGTGCCTTCAGCAATTAGTACAACAGGAAGAAAACAACGGAGCAAAAAAAAATACATTGCATTATTTGAACAAGACTATTGGACTGACGCTGTTTTCTTCCTGTATATATATATATATATATATATATATATATAGATATATATATAGATATATATATATATATATATATATATATATATAGATATATATATATATATTGAAACACAGTACATAATACAGACAGTACATAATACAGACAGTACATAATACAGCCAGCCTTACGTTTTTCTGTACTTTGCTGCTGGCAGGCTGCACAGATAATGTACTGTAGTCTGTATAAATAGGAGAGCTGCCTGGATGGGTGCTGGCTGCTGCCTCTACGCACTGTCCTCCTTCTTCCCTGCAGCCTGCGCGCCCAGCCAATGACTGAGCCGCAGGCTGCTGCTCTTCAGACTATTGGACAGTTGAGCCGTCGCTCAGCTGTCCTTCCCTTTACATGCTGACAGTCAGTGACTTCCTGCGTGCAGCCGCGGCGCCAGCCTATGAATGCTGTGTGGAGCCGGGAGCCGCCAGGGACAGCAACCGCTGAGCTACCCTACGTGTGGTGCCACCGCACACGCCGCCTCCTGGGAGCGCAGCATAATACCGCAGATCGGACCAGAGGTCCGATCTATGGCGATGGCGGCGACGGGGGGCCCTTTAAAAAAGGGGGCCCGGGGTACTTATCCCCAGGGCCCCCCTCTTAATTCGGCTCTGGGCATTGGTGTCCTTCATCTGTGGTAAAACACTTGCCACCAGAAAGACCATTGATTGATATAAACTGATGGATATGAGTACACAGTAAAAAAGTACTAATCCTGTTTACATGTTCTGTAAATGAATCTATCCATATCTATGACCTGCAGCTGCCGTGTTACAGAATTTTTCCATTTGCCAAGGAGTATTTTAGATTTCAATAAACGCTGCATTCTATGACAATCCTGATCTATGTGACTTGCTTTCTACTTCTCTATTGTTTTATGAATTCGTTCCACTATTAAAACCAATGCAATTTTATTTCAGACACATGGTGTTATTTTAGTATGTTTCTTTCTGTACCTAGCTACAAAGCAGAACAAGTATGTGTTTAGAATGCAAAGCTCCTAATTTCTGCCCTAATCCACTTGGTGCAGAACACTTTAAACCTTTCCACTGCATATTAATGTTTTTAAACAGTTGGAAACATACTAAGAGATAAAGAAATAACCTCATAAAAGCAATTAGGCCATATATATTCAATATGGATTTGATATAGATGAAATTACCTCTGCATGTATGATCGAAGAAGGGTTATCCCCAGGAGAAAATACATCATGATGGAACAGACCATCATTGTAAGCCCCAGGAGTATCGCTCGGTCTTCTCCTGCTTTTAATGCTGTCACAGTTTTTCTTTTGTCCAGAAGGTCATGGTCCTTGATTTTTTGGTAGAAATTTCTAAAAATAAAATGATAGATATTTTTCCATAACGTAAAAGACATACCTATAAAAATCTTAAAGCTACCGTAAGAAACACCGTTTTACATTTTCATGTAATCAAAATAAAGAAAATGCTGTGCACAGTTAAATAAAATTACAGTTAACACTTAGGGGTATATTTAGTAAACGTCGATTTGGGTCGATGTTGATCGTTTTTTCGTTGTTGTTTTTTTCGATGTTGGGTCGATTTTTGATTGATTTTGTGTGTTAGAGACTAAATCACACATTTATTAACAGATGATTTTTGACATCCTTTAAAAAAAAATCTGTCAAAAATCATCTGTTAAGGGCCCTATACATTGGCCATCGCTGTGTTCCCGACACCCGATATGGCCGACGGATGACCCGGTGGGGGGGGGTGATGGGGAGAGTGAAGTTTCTTCACTCCCCCCGTCACCGAGCCCCATAGCACTACATCCTAATATGGATGATATTGGCCATGCTGGCTTGCCGGCACCAACAATGAACTGTTCAGTGTAAACAGTAAATGTGTAGGGTCGATGTTTGATCAATTTTTGGTCGTTTTGTATTTCAAGGTCTAAATTCCACATTTACCAACAGATGATTTTTGTCATTTTTTTTAAACAATGTCAAAAATCATCTGTTAGTAAATGGTTGATTTAGCCCCTTAAACACAAAATCGATCAAAAATCGGCCAAGCATCGACCAAAATCGACATTTAGAAAATATACCCCTTCATTTCTTTAGAGACCAAATAATTACATTTTAAATTTTATGTATATATGTACTGCATAACTTGCCTGATTCTTTAGAATGCTAGTTACTAACAGTTTATTTGTATAACCTGTAGGTGTCATTGCTGCTATTGCTATTTATTCACAGATTTATGTTTGTGGAGGCAAGTTACATTTGTTTTTTGTTTTTTTTAATTCTGTAATTTTTATTGAAATGTTTATGTATAACATACAAACAAAAAAAATTATTGGCACACATAGCAAAACATGCAACAAAAATTTGGGAATAACATAAAACATTACATACAGATGGCAACAGACTATCTAAATAATAGGATATGCAAAGCTCCCCATAGCACAGTATCAAAAGCACACGGGCACCATATGGGCTCTGGTACTCAGAAATAGTATAAGTTTATAAATACAGGAGGCAGATATAACACAAATACCCCACAGTTAAAATTCTAAAAACAGTAGTCGCAAAATATAATACATCTGCCCAAACCCTCCAAAACAAACTACCCCAAAACCCCCCTCACCGTATGACCTAACCCCAACCCAGGCACACTTCGATCTCTAACCTCCCACCCCCAAACAACACTAACCTACTAACTAACACCCCCCTCCCCCTCCCATCCTGTAAGGCTATGAAAGACTAATATCTGAGGAGGGAAAATAACTATATGGCCTTAAGCTAGGTGCCCCAGCTCTCCCGCAATACACAGAAATGGAGCATTATTCAAGAAACATTAACAATATTTTGTAAAAGCGAAGGAATAAACAATAAAATAAAATATAAAATAAACGAAAACAAACAGTATATATGAAAGAGCACATCAAAGTGAGAAACATACTAGAAGGTAGTAAAACGCTCCCAAATACCAAACAGTAGTAATATACATTGGTACACTAGTCTGGCCAGGTCTCAACCCCCTTATAGGCTGAATATGAATAAACAGTCCCGGTCCAGCTCACACAAACAAAATCACAGATGAATGGCCACCATAATATAAGGACAGCTCTCTCAGCCCCTGGTTGGCCAGACGGAGCATAGTTGGAATGAAAGTAGAAAATGCTGGAGCTTCACTTTCCCCAGAGTCTGAATGAACAGTCCCAATAAACTTCACTCAAGGAGTAGTAGGAGAACATCCAGTAGGAGAACATCCAACAGAATTCCATGCCAGATCTTGCAATCTCAGCACACTTTCAGGAGATATAGAATGAGTATTTGGAGGGACGACAATAGCACCATAACACCCAGAGATGTCGTGACAATGGGCCTCAGCATCAAGCACATCCAGTGGGGAAAATTAATCCAGGACATTTGCAAACACAGGCACTATATTGGCTGCAGATCCAGAAATCAGAACTAAAATCTGCTCGTCCCCTGCACAGCACTTCACAAAGGTGTAACCAGAGCCGGCCCTAACCAATATGATGCCCTAGGCAAGATTTTGGCTGGTGCCCCCTAGCACCACCGCTGGTTCCGCCTCTGACCTTGCACCTCTTTCCCAGCACCATCACCCCTCACCCATAGCAGGCCTTATTTTGGTGTTTGCACCCCCTATATTTTAAATAGGAACAGTTCGCACATTTGGCGCACAGCCCAAAAAGGAGTGTGTTTTTGCTAGCAAGGGGCATGGCCACACAATAGTAACCCCAATTCCAATTACGCCACACAGTACTGCAACTTTATTCACATTTGATCATGCAATAGTGTCCATAATTCATATTACATCCCACAGTAGTATCACTTTACCTTATAAACGTTACTCCTCACAGTAGAGCCCCTTATTCACATTACCTCACACTGAATTGCTCCTTATTCACATTACACCACACCCTATTGCTCTTTATTTACATTAGACGACACAGTAGTGCCCTTTCTATACGCAACGCCACATAGTAGAGCACCTTATACATATAATGCCATACATTAGTAATGCATTTATACACATAATTCCACACAGTAATGCCTCTTACACATATGAGACACATTATTAATGTCCTTATAAACATAATGCGCCTTACACATTATGACAACCTTTATTAATGCCCTTTTACACATAATGTCCCTTACACATATGCCACACATTATTAATGCCCTTATACACATAATGACATGCATAGTGCCCCTACACATTTGCTGCACATTATTAGTGCCCCTATACACATAATGACACACATACAGTAGTACCCTGTTACAGATATGCTGCACATTATTAATGCCCTTATACACATAATGACACACAGTGCCCCTTACACATATGTTGCACATTATTAATGCATTTTTACATGACACACACAATGCTCCTTACACATATTCTGAACACTACTGCACAACAAACCCGCTCACATGCACACAGCACTCACACTGCCACTACCACTGTGACCTTTGCCTCTGCTTGGATACAGATGTGTCCTCATAAATCTTGCCTCAATGCTAACGTCGGGCACCTTTTTTTAATGAAAATGTATCTTATTTGCATTGGTATGTGGCTAGGATGCTCAAGCAGCTTCTGCTGATTAAAATGATATGCAGCATGCCTATATACTGTGTGAGACTGTGGCTGTATCTGCATATGAAATGCTACACACAATATAGGCATGCTACATATCATTTTAATCAGCAGAAGCTGCTGATGCCCCTAGGCATATCAAATGCCCTAGGCAATTGCCTAGTTTGCCTATGCCTATGGCCGGCTCTGGGTGTAACAGGGAGAAGGTATAATATATCGCCAAGCTGGTGAAGAAGCCTCTGGGCAGAGGCATTAATGACTTGAAGAATTTGCTGCAGAGAGCTGCCCATAATGAATAAGTGCCCAGCAGCAGGAGTTCCAGCACAATATGGATGGCAAATCTCGAGCTACACAGAAGCCCAGTAGCAAGATGGCAGCAGCTAGCACCCCACCAGACCTCACCACTAGGAATGTGCAGCATCCTCAACTAGGTACAATGGGACAAGATGGACGCAGGCACTGCTCATATGCTATCTGCAGCAGGAGGTTGATCAACCGCAAGGAACCAGGCCGGGGCACCAAAGGCCGTCAGCAGCAAGCAGACAAACCAGACCACCATGACAGGAGGGAGCCACCAACCAGACACAGCACAGGAATGCAGCCGCCAGCACTGCGAATACCACGCCACAGAACCCGTCCACTGAGAGCACTGGACCGCAGGCGAAAAACCACCAACTGGGGAGCACACCGGATGACTGTCAGCGTGAGAAGAGATAGGTAATCCACCACTGTAGCCAAGCAGAAATGAATACATGCCCCAAATAGCAGTATAGTTTAGCAGGATAGGTGCGGGAGAGCCAGAGGACACGTCCTACACCCAGTTACACCAGGTCATGCCCCCCAAGTCAGATTTATTTGTGTGCAAAAATCGCAAATATGTACATACTGTGCATATGCACCAAAATGCATAGCATATGTCTGTGTCAAGAGGTTTGTGTATACCTGAATTGCGTCTCCTTACACTTGGAGAGACAGAATAGGGGTGCAAGCGTAGGCTGAGTATAGTAAGAGTGTATTCATGTGACTGTGATACAATTAGAGGAGAGTGTGTCCATATCTTAAAATACCTAAAACAAAAAATTGCCAAATAAATGCACCTTTTTTCAGCAAATGCATCCAAACTAATAATAAAATAACATGTTTTTTTTTCTTATAAATAACTTACAGATATAGTATATGTTAATGTTGCTGATAAAGACCAATCTTTCCTGAACAAAAAATGTAAATAATCGCACCACTTTTTAATACAACAAAATATTCTTGAAGATCAGTTGACTCTTACAGTCTGAGCAGGGTTTGTGGGGCTGCCTGAGGTTTAATTGATCACACATAATCTGAGAAGTCTCATGCATTCAAAGAACATTGTCTGAAAAATGACCCCCTCTCAGTATTCCTGCTGGTGCCTTCCAACATCTGATGCCTGGGACACAAACCCCGCCAGTCCTTTCATCTAGAAGGAAGGAATTATCCAATTTGTGCCCACTGTCATGTTCTGGTCCAGGAATTACAGAGAGTTTGACTTTGACATTTTCTTTGAGACCTTCAAATGGCAGTAGCTGGGATAAGACTAGAGAACAATTTTTAGTGCTTGATGAATGCAGACATGGATGACCACACAAATGCTTTACACAAATGTAACAAAAGCAATAAACACCAAAGAGGTGAGCATAGACTGGCTGTGTGTGCCTCAATGTTATCCAGCTCTACTACTGCTCTTATGTGTCAGGTCAACCACCATGATGTACTCCATATCTCTATTGTCCCTTTCTCCTCTCCTGCTCCCTGTATGAAAATAAATCAGACTTCTAAGTGGGCCTGAATTAGGTTCTGATGCTAGTGTGGCACATGCTGCAAAGTACCGATGTTTGGAACTTTACACATGCACCAGATCTGTACTGTGCACGTGCAGTATGGGACTGCGACATAGGACACAGTACGGCATCAGAATGTCAGTGACTGATAATCTAATACCGTTCTGAGGCATGGAGAGGGGCGACGACAGCCTTCATTTCCAAAAAAGGGAGCTCAGTTGCTGCCATTATGGGGGAGGGACAAGGCTAGGATCTTAGTGGGAGGACAGAGATTTCCTGGCCCGTTTATTGTGTCTGCAGTGGCCGATTTGCGCGACCGCATAGGTCACACAGCAGGCTGATGTAGATTATCTAATGCTGCGTCCTAATGCAAGCATTATAAGCAGGGGCGAAGTTTAGGGGTCAGGACACCATTAGGCACAACAGTAACAGCTCCCCCCCTCCCCCCACCAACTAATTTCTATTATTTTCATTCATTGGTTAGAAGCTCTCATTTGATGATACCCAATTTAACAGAATAATAAAAAAGACACTAACTATGACATTTTTTAAATTATAAATTATGTATACATATTTACTAAGTAGGACAGCTTACAGGGGCAGTATGTGCATGACCTACCCATTTACACTCCATTCAAGATTTCAAGATGGCATAAAGTACAGAACAGCGGAAATATTTTGCAGTTACTGGTACATTTCAGACTGACAGTACCCACACAAGCATCCAAATGCCACCCCTCAACAAGTGCCACCCCTAGGCACGTGTCTCACGTGCCTAATGGGAAATTCACCACTGATTATAAGTGCTATCACTGCTGTGTCCATACTCTGACTGTTTAGAGGCCTATTGAAGTGATGAGTCCGGCCACACCAATGATGTGGTCATCTATTATCTCCTTATGGGTTTCTCAGGAAGAGGAGAAAATACAAAGGCAAAAAGTTACAGTATGTGGAATTCTAGTTGTTTCCAGAACATTACTATTGTCTGAACTCTGCACAGATTAATATATACATATATATATATATATATATATATATATATATATATATACATATTGCTCTAGTGTTCATTTTTTTTTTGGTCTGTGGGGCATATTTCACTTCATAGGACTTTTTATCCTTATTAAAGCAATAAATAACCAGTCACACAGGGTCGGACTGGCAAGGTGGGAATTTGGGGCTATCCCCAGTGGGCCCCGCAGAGGCTTTAGGGGGGTTAACTGGACAAAGGGAGGTATTCAGAGGTGGACGTTATTGCTGTGTTCTCGCAAACGCCCAATTTTAAGCCATCTGCACATGTGCCGCAGTGGTCGCATCTCAGAAGGCATGTTTTCGGGGTTAGCAATGCGCCATTGGTGGGAGTGGAGCAGGAAACGCAGGCATGTCATTGCTGTTTTTGTGGCAGCCTGATGACGTCTGAGTTTCCTGCGATTGGAAACATGGCGTTGATTTGCCTGCATGCGCAGCCTGGCTGTGTATGCAGGGGGTTGTCCTTTATTTTAATTCCTGCAACGTGATTGCAGTTGAATTGCGATCACATTGCGGGGTGGCGCACACATGCTGGGATGCCTTGCCCTGTGCTGGACGGCCCCCCGCATGCGAATTGAACCTTAACAGTTTTTGCTAATGTAGCAAAAACTGCTAAGGACTCTCAATAACCCCCAAAATGTATCAACTTATCATTAGAAACCAGCCAATGTTCAGAGAGATTCACCAGCAGTGTCCTTTTCTGACAGTATATGCAGAAGGCACTCTGCACAGCTGTCACCAGAGGGAAGCACAGTAATATCATCCTTTCCGACGTGGGAGACTGGTGAGTGGCCTAGGTCATAGGTAATTCGTATTGCGGGGAAAATTAGTACTGGCTCCACATGTGCAGTGCTTCATGGTGGCTGCTGCCAGCCACGAAGGTGCTGTGGTGAGGATTGCTGCCTCTTCCCTTTCCAGTTTCCTCTCACTGAGTCCCCACCCCTTCCGTCTGCTGTCCTGTATCCCTATTAGTCATGGGCAAAGTGATTCACTGAACTGAGTTGAGAGTGAGACACATGACTCAGTTCAGTGAAGTGTCTCGAGTCAGTGTCTTGGCACATGAGTCATGACTCATTTGTATTTTAATGTATTGCAGAGACTGCACATGAATCAGTGACTTGCCAGTGCTGGAGGATCAGTGCTGGACTCATGGAGGGAGTTATTCAGCTGCAGTGATTGTGTGCAGTGCATCTGGGGGAGGCAGCTGCTTATAATATATTAACATAGATTCAGTGTTATGTTGATATATTATTAATAACCACTTATTTCATACTAGTTACAGAATATGCACATTACTTCTGGTTAAGAAGAGAAAGCTTAACAGCCATGAAACACATCATTCAGTCTGTAACTAAACCAAATAAAAACATTTTTGTTTACTTTGCATACTTTGCTAATTGGATGATTTTAGGTGGACTTTTTTTTTAGGTGGGCTTGGATTTATTATTTCTCTTACGTCCTAGAGGATGCTGGGGCCTCCAAAAGGACCATGGGGGGGTATAGACGGGATCCGCAGGAGCTTGGGCACACTAAATAGACTTAAGACTGGGTGTGAAGTGGCTCCTCCCTCCATGCCCCTCCTCCAGACCTCAGTTAGACTTTGTGCCCAGGCGTGACTGGATGCACACTAGGGGAGCTCTACAGAGTTTCTCTAGAAAATACTTTTGTTAGTTTTTTATTTTCAGGGAGACCTGCTGGCTACAGGTTCCCTGCAGCGTGGGAGTGAGGGGAGAGAAGCAGGACCTACTTCTGTGAGTTTCAAGGCTCTGCTTCTCGGCTACTGGACACCATTAGCTCCAGAGGGTTCGATCACTTGGTGCGCCTAGCTGCTTGTTCCCGGAGCTACGCCATCACCCCCTCACAGAAGCCAGAAGAAAGAAGTCGGGTGAGTATGAGAAGATCAGAAGACTTCAGGACGGCAGAAGACTTCAGTAACGGAAGGTACAGCACAGTGGTAACGCTGTGCTCCATGCTCCCACACACATCACCAACGGTATTCACTGGGTGCAGGGCGCTGGGGGGGCGCCCTGGGCAGCATGTTACTGGAGCTTGTTTGGGGCGGCAGAAAGATTGTGGGTGCCTCGGCACCGTGTGCAGACCCCCGCCGGCATTTTTACACAGTTTTGAATTTGGCGGGCCGAAGCGCTCCAGGAAGGGGGCGGAGCTTCGTCCCGCAGCTCACAGGCGCCATTTTCCCTGCTACACGCGGCTGAGGGATAGACGCTGGCGGGACCTCCACGCTTCTCCAAGTAACGGGGAGGGCATTTTCAGAGGGGGGCCGCAGTGTGGTGCTTAATAGTGGCATAAGGCAGTCTGGGTACATATATCGTTTTTTGCGATATATGGACGCTGGGATGTGAGCTGGCATACTCCCTCTGTGTCCTCTATCTGGGCTTTATTGTAGGCCTGTCACCTAGCAGGGACATTCTGTGTGTTGTGGTGTGTCGGTACTACGTGTCGGCATGTCTGAGGCTGAAGGTTATTCACCGGAGGAGGTTATTGGGGGAGCGGATGCGGGGCTAGAGTTGGGACTGTCGACGCAGCCGACACCTGATTTGCTAGCATTGCTCAGTACGATAAACTCGAATGTTCCTTATCAAAGAGGTTAGATAAGTCTGAGGCACAGACACAGGTGTGGAAAAAGTCCATGGAAGAGGCTTTGTCTCAGGTACAGACCCCATCCGGGTCGCAAAAGAGGCCATTTACTCAAGTGGTAGATACTGATACCGACACGGACTCTGATTCCGACGTCGATTTCACTGAGGCAGCATTACATCCACGTTTAGTTAAGAGTATTCAGTACATGATTGTGGCTATAAAAGATGTTTTACACATTTCTGATGAACCTGCGGTTCAGGAAACAAGGATTTGCTTGTTCAAGGGAAAAAAACCTGAGGTAAAATTTCCCCCCTCTCATGAAATGAATACTCTTTGTGAAAAGGCTTGGGAGTCGCCGGATAAGAAATGGCAGATTCCCAAGAGAATTTACATGGCGTATCCTTTCCCCTCTGAGGACAGGGAAAAATGGGAGGCATCTCCAAATGTTGACAAAGCTTTATCTCGTTTGTCTAAGAAAGTGGCACTTCCGTCTCCTGACACGGCAGCTCTCAAAGATCCGGCGGACCACAAGCTGGAGACGTCTCTGAAGTCCATTTTCGCTAATTCGGGTGCATTGCTCAGACCCGCTGTGGCGTCGGTATGGGTGAGTAGTGCTATTGCTAAATGGGCTGAGAATTTAGCTATTGATATGGATACTCTTGATAAAGATAATGTCCTTCTAACTCTTGGTTATATTAAGGACGCGGCAGATTACATAAAAGATGCGGCGAGGGACGCCTGTCTCTTGGGTTCAAGAACCAATGCCATGTCGATATCAGCCAGGAGGGCCCTGTGGATCCATCAATGGAACGCTGATGCCGACTCCAAGAGGGCTATGGAAGCGCTACCCGTCAAAGGTACTGTCTTGTTTGGGGACGGCTTGGCTGACCTGGTCTCGACCGCGACTGCGGGTAAGTCCTCTTCTCTTCCTTATGTTCCCACACAACAGAAAAAGGCACCACATCAGCACATGCAGTTCTTTCGTCACAATAAATACAGGCGTGGAAAAGGCTCGTCCTTCCTCGCTTCAAAAGGTAGAGGAAGGGGAAGGAAACCTTCTGCAGGTTTCGGGCGCCCAGGACCAAAAGTCCTCCCCTGCTGCTACCAAGTCCACCGCATGACGCTGGGGCTTCCCTGGGGGAGTCCGAACCGGTGGGGGGCCGTCTACAAATTTTCAGTCAGGTCTGGATTCAATCAGGCCTGGATCCCTCGGTACTAGAGATCGTGTCTCAGGGATACAAACTGGAGTTTCAGGAGATGCCCCCTCACCGGTTCTTCATTTCGGCATTACCAGTAGTTCTTCCGGACAGGGAGGTGGTGCTAGCAGCGATTCAAAAACTGTGTCTACAGAGGGTCATTATTCCCTTTCCCTCGTCTCAGCGGGGGGAGGGCTTCTACTCGAGCCTCTTGGTTGTGCCGAAACCAGACGGTTCGGTCAGACCAATTCTAAATCTGAAATCCCTCAATCCATACTTGAAAGTTTTCAAGTTCAAGATGGAATCCCTTCGAGCTGTGATCTTCAGCCTAGAAGGGGGGGATTTTATGGCGTCAGTCGACATAAAGGATGCCTACTTACATGTCCCGATATATCCTCCGCATCAGGCTTTCCTCAGGTTTGCGATACAGGATTCTCATTACCAATTTCAGACGTTGCCGTTTGGGCTTTCCACGGCTCCGAGGATTTTCACCAAGGTCATGGCGGAAATGATGGTTCTTCTTCGCAGACAAGGGGTTTCAATTATCCCGTACTTGGACGATCTTCTAATAAAGGCGAGGTCCAAGGAACGATTGCTGAAAAGTGTAGAGTTGTCTCTATCGGTTCTGCGACAACACGGATGGGTCCTCAATTTGCCGAAATCCCAGTTGATTCCGACCACTCGGCTTACTTTTCTGGGCATGATTCTGGACACGGAGTTACAGAAGGTATTCCTTCCAGAAGAAAAGGCTCTGGAATTGCAGACGATGGTCAGAGAACTTCTGAAGCCGTCAAGTGTGTCGATCCATCATTGTACTCGGGTTCTGGGGAAGATGGTTGCGGCGCACGAAGCCATTCCATACGGCAGATTTCACGCCCGCGTGTTTCAGTGGGACTTGCTGAGCAAATGGTCCGGGTCTCATCTACACATTCACCGGAAGATAAGTCTATCTCCCAGAGCCAGACTTTCTCTCCTGTGGTGGCTACAAACTCATCACCTCCTGGGGGGACACCGATTCGGTATCCAGGAGTGGGTACTTCTGACAACAGATGCAAGTCTCCGGGGCTGGGGCACAGTCACCCAAGGAAGAAATTTCCAGGGAAAATGGTCGCTCCAGGAAGCCTGTCTCCACATAAATGTTCTAGAGTTAAGATCCATTTACAACGGCCTGCTCCAAGCAAGAAGTCTTCTTCAGGGTCGACCAGTCCTGGTACAGTCAGACAACATCACAGCGGTGGCCCATATAAACCGGCAAGGCGGAACGAGGAGCAGAGCGGCAATGGCGTAGGCCACAAAGATACTTCGCTGGGCGGAACAACACGTCAGCGCATTGTCAGCAGTTTTCCTACCGGGGGTGGACAACTGGGAAGTGGATTTTCTCAGCAGGCACAACCTCCATCCGGGAGAGTGGGCTCTGCACCAAGAGGTTTTTGCAGAAGTGACAAGTTGCTGGGGAATTCCGTTGCTAGACATGATGGCGTCTCGGCTCAACAAGAAGCTCCCGAGGTATTGTTCCAGGTCAAGGGACCCACAAGCCACGGCGGTGGACGCCCTGGTGTCTCCGTTGGTTTTCCAGTCGGTGTATGTGTTCCTTCCTCTTCCTCTCATTCCAAAGGTGCTGGGGATCATTCGTCGAGCAAGGGTTCAGGCGATTCTCGTCGTTCCAGACTGGCCAAGAAGGGCCTGGTACCCGGATCTTCAGGACTTACTGGTGGAAGATCCTTGGCCGCTTCCTCTAAGAGAGGATCTGTTGTTACAGGGTCCATGCGTATTTCCGGACTTACCGCGGCTGCGTTTGACGGCATGGAGGTTGAGCGCCAGATCTTAGCTCGTAAGGGTATTCCCAGGGAGGTCATTCCAACTCTCATTAAGGCTAGGAAAGAGGTTACGGCGAAACACTATCACCGTATCTGGAGGAAATATGTTTCCTGGTGTGAGGTTAAAAAGTCTCCTGCGGAGGATTTTCACTTGGGTCGTTTTCTCCACTTTTTACAGGCGGGTGTAGATGCAGGCCTGAAATTGGGTTCCATCAAAGTGCAAATTTCGGCTTTGTCTATTTTCTTTCAAAAAGAGTTAGCTGCCCTCCCAGAGGTTCAGACTTTTGTGAAGGGTGTAATGCGTATCAATCCACCGTTTGTACCGCCTGTAGCGCCATGGGACCTTGATGTCGTCTTGCGGTTCCACATGTCTTCCTGGTTTGAACCTTTGCGGACGGTTGAATTAAAATTTCTCACTTGGAAGGTAGTTATGCTTTTGGCGCTGGCATCTGCCAGGCGAGTATCGGAATTGGCAGCTTTATCTCATAAGAGTCCGTACTTGATTTTTCATGCGGATAGGTCGGAATTGAGGACTCGTCAACAATTTCTATTAAAGGTGGTTTCGTCATTTCACATTAACCAACCTATTGTGGTTCCGGTAGCTACGGAAGAAGTGGCGATTCCAAAATATCTGGATGTTGTAAGAGCGTTAAAAGTTTACGTTTCTAGGACAGCTGTTACTAGGAAAACTGAAGCGTTGTTTGTTTTGTATGCGGCCAACAAGGTTGGTCATCCCGCGTCAAAACAGACTATTGCACGCTGGATTTGTAGTACGATCCAGCAAGCTCATTCTTCGGTGGGATTGCCGGTGCCGAAGTCGGTTAATGCCCATTCTACCAGAAAGGTGGGCTCATCTTGGGCGGCTGCCCGAGGTGTTTCGGCACTACAGCTTTGCCGAGCGGCTACTTGGTCGGGTTCGAACACTTTTGCTAAATTCTATAAGTCCGATACCCTGGCCGATAAGGACCTGGCGTTTTCTCAGTCGGTGCTGCAGAGTCGTCCGCACTCTCCCACCCGTTCTGGAGCTTTGGTATAATCCCCATGGTCCTTTTGGAGTCCCCAGCATCCTCTAGCACGTAAGAGAAAATAGGATTTTGGTACTCACCGTTAAATCCTTTTCTCCTAGTCCGTAGAGGATGCTGGGCGCCCGTCCCAGTGCGGACTAATACTGGCATTATATCGTTTCTTACTGGTTAAGTTAGTTTATACATGACTTGTGTATTGGTTTGTTGCAGCTGGTTGCTGGAGTTTTATGCATACTGTTATCTGGTTTGGCGTTATTCCGGTTGTACGGTATGTTTATGGTGTGGGCTGGTAATTTGGTAGCCCTTAGTTATGACAAAAATCTTTCCTTGTAATGTCCGTCTCTCCTGGGCACAGTTCCTTTAACTGTGGTCTGGAGGAGGGGCATGGAGGGAGGAGCCAGTTCACACCCAGTCTTAAGTCTGTTTAGTGTGCCCAAGCTCCTGCGGATCCCGTCTATACCCCCCATGGTCCTTTTGGAGTCCCCAGCATCCTCTACGGACTAGGAGAAAAGGATTTAACTCTGAGTACCAAAATCCTATTATTATCCACTATCTAGCCTCCAGGGAGTTTCCCACCCACAATCACATTGAACAGGAACAGTGAGTTGAGAACTCTGTACCACAGGGGCTCCACCTCCTGCAGGCTTATGCTGCATGAATCAGATACATCCACTGAGTCACTGAGTCTACACAGTGTACAACTGTCTCAACTCACTGGCAGACTCAGGATGAATCATGATTCATGAAATGGATCAGGCACAGCACGCACTGACTGGTGAGTCGTGACTGCTCCCTCCCCCCTCCCACTGGGTGTCACCTGGTATAGCCTCTGGCCAATCACAGCTAAAGACACTCAGCAGAAGACACTGACTGAAGGACACACTGAGTTTCCTCCCTCTGGCTGAGAGAGGCTACTGGTGCAGCTGTCTCCACTCATTAAACAGTGAGTGACTCGAATCATTCATACTTCCTGATGATTCGAGTCACTGTGTTGAGACAGTGAGTCATTAGCCATCTCTAATCCCTATCTCTAAAGCCCTTCTCCTTAGCAGCTCCTCTGATAGAC
This sequence comes from Pseudophryne corroboree, assembly GCF_028390025.1. NCBI lineage: Eukaryota > Metazoa > Chordata > Amphibia > Anura > Myobatrachidae > Pseudophryne > Pseudophryne corroboree. The sequence continues at coordinate 311,307,395 of NC_086447.1, read as the reverse complement.
TAGAAGAGAAGTTGTAGCTAGTACTTTGTGAACAGCAATGCCAGCAAATGGTTTTCATAAATTGTTCTTGTAGAATCATATTTATTATAATGTTTATTCACCAACTTTGTGTATTTCATTCTCTATATAGCTTTACCTTCTTTTCTTCTTTCTAAACCTAAATAATACAAGCCCTGCAATTGTCGTTGTCTGTTGTGTTTAGATAAGCTGAAGGCTGCATAAGCCTGAGGCCATATAAGCGATCAACTTTTTGTGATTGGTTGTTAAATGACTAAGCAGTTGCTAGGCAGATCAGTTTTCCCGGTTGGTTTTTTCCTATTGGTTTAAGGGGTTGTGCATCAGGATGAAGAGGAGGGTCTTAGGTTAGTATATAGGGGGTGGCCATCTTGCTAGACTCCCTCTTGCCTTTCAGTTTATGCCCCAGGAAGGATAAGTACTATTGCTTATTTTCACTGCCTGTAAATTGTTTTTGTTTTGTTTTTTTGGAATTTCATTTGCCTTCTCTAGGGCATTATACAGTGCTGTGCCCCCTCTCTGCGTGTCATTGTCTACTTTTGCAGATTCTCCCCCCTCTGCCATGCCTCGTCCAAAACGTGCAGCTCCCCCCCCCCGGCGCCTCGTGGATGCGGGGAGCGCCTTCCGCTCCCGCTCCCCGAGCGTTGCGCCACAGAGAGGACTTCCCCCTGTTTCAGACAGGCGGCGGGGACGGGCAGTTACAGCCCGCTCCCCTGCCGCACGGAGACGGGCGGCCAGCGGCCGCTCGTCACGTGGTGCCGATGCGCGCGGCTCGGCCGGGCCGCGCGTCCCGGCGCTCGCAGCGGGACGGGCCTCTCCTCTCCCTCCTGCCTCGGGCGTCTGCAGCACTTCCCCTCCGGCGGCCGGCGGCCGCTCTGCACGTGGCGCGGGTGCGCGCGGTCCGGCTGGGCCGCGCTCCCCGGCGCCTCCCGCGGGCGAAACGACTTCCCTCCCTCCTTCCATAAGTGCCTCCGGCCCTCCTCCTCCATCCCCGCGGTCGGCTCTCGGCGGCGTCCTGGGGGCACAAGCTGTGCCGGACGGCCGCGGCAGAGCTGCGGGGGGCGAGGGGGGGGTCAATATGCAGCTGGGGGATATGAGCCCAGGGCAGCGGGTAGCGGCTCCCGCTGTCCCTGGGACAATACAGGGCCCCATACTACCCCCCTCCAGCGGGGGGTTTAGCACACCGCACCTCAATTTAAATAATATTGGGCCGTTTGGGCCTAGTGTCGCCGGGGCGGGGGACGTGGCAGCGGCGGCCGCCACACCCGCCCCGGCGGCAGTCACATGGCAGGGTTTTCCCCCGGCCTCGGTGGCCTGCTCGGGCTCCTCCTGGGTGTCAGACGCCCCGACGCCATTAACGGCGCCCCCGCTCGTCGGTTTTCAAACCCCTCTCTACGCCCTTCCCGGTCCTTTTCAGTTTGGGTCCACACAGACATCCGTCTCGGCGGCTTATATGACGCCCGGCGGGGCGCTTTCGGTAGCAGCGCAGCAAGGCTTCGCGGGGAGCCAGTCCTTCCCCGGGGGTTTTGCGTGGCCTCCGGCTCCAGCATTCCCCTTAGCCGCCAGCATGCCTTCCATGGGCTTCATGACGGTGTCCGGCACACAGTTTTCCCCGCACGGGGCCAGCGCGGGCGCCGGCGTGCCGTCCACGTGGTCGGTCGGTGGCCCCCGAGTCGCGGTGCCCTTGCCGGCCTTTGCGGGCCTGCAGTCAGGGCAGGCACCGGGCGGTGGGTATCAGGTGGCACAGAGTTGGCCCCCTCTCGCGGCGCCCCCTCAGTTCCTTCCGGCGTCATACGGATGGGCGGGGGCGGGCGGCTGCCCGCCGCATACGGCGTGGCGGCCGTCTTACCCCGCGAGTTTCGGTGCAGTGAGCGGGTCAGCCTTTACGCAGTCGATCGGGTACACCTCGGCGGGGGCCCCCTCCCTGCAGCTGCCGGGCGGCCATCCGCCACGGAACGGGGGGACGGGCTCTCCGCCTCCGCATTTGCGGACAAGTGTTAATGATGTTCTGGTTCCCCCGGTGCCGGTTGTCCCCTCTTTTTCTCCCTTGCAGGTTCCGTCTAATTCAGGGGCTACGCCCGCCACGAGGCGAAGGTCACGGACAAGCGCGACTGCGAACGTGGAGGTACGGCCATCAGCGGAGGCGGGTGCAGCGGACGACGCGGTTCCGGGTCCTTCAAACTCCGGTGAGCTAAATATTCCTTTACACGTTTCAACTTGTAGTTCCTCGTCTTCTAGCAGCGTATCATCCGGCTCTCCGCGGCGCCCGCGTAAATTAGCTAGGCTCATCGCGCGGCGAATGGCCAAGGAGGCGCACAAGGTGGCCGCTCCTGCGCAGGTGGTCCCCTCCGACCCTCCCCGTTACGGCGAGATGGTACATTGCGCCAACACGGCAGTGACAAGAGGGGTTCGTAGTTTCTGGTTGGTTAAGGTTCTGTTTGCGGATGGCGGTGGCGGTTTGTAAAACCTTGGTGGCGGGAAATCGCTGCCAACCAGCTGTCACACAGGCATAAGTGGTCATTGTGGGGCTCCCTCTTTAAATGGACGGCAGGTGTGTCCTTTTCTTGCGGTTGGACATTTAGACGTTCCCCTGCGGGAACCGAACGTTTGCCAGAGAAAGAGGGGTAAGGCCAGCACAATGCGGGTTATGCAGGAAGGAGGCGGGGTATGTGTACTCCCCTCCTTGGTTTGGTGGTTTGTCATCTAGGTGACGGGTGCTGGTGTTTGGCAGCGGTTTTCTGTTTGCCATCCTCCAAACTAAAGTTAATATATATTCAATTCAATTCTAATTCGGCCTCAATTATTAGTTTAAAGAGTTGGTCAGCGATTAATAAACATCGTCTGACCTTTAACTCCAGCTACTGTGTCCGTGTCTTTATTTCAGTGTGTGGTGTGGTTTTATTTAGTGATAAGCTAGCTTAAGTAAAAGGTTTATGTAATCACAATAAAGTTATGAGCGGCTTAGATAAGCTGAAGGCTGCATAAGCCTGAGGCCATATAAGCGATCAACTTTTTGTGATTGGTTGTTAAATGACTAAGCAGTTGCTAGGCAGATCAGTTTTCCCGGTTGGTTTTTTCCTATTGGTTTAAGGGGTTGTGCATCAGGATGAAGAGGAGGGTCTTAGGTTAGTATATAGGGGGTGGCCATCTTGCTAGACTCCCTCTTGCCTTTCAGTTTATGCCCGCCCGCCCTCCCAGAATGCGTCTACGTTTTTTGTTCTTGCTGTGGGCTATTGAAAGCCAGATTGGCGGGAAATCGCTGCCAACCAGCTGTCACACAGGCATAAGTGGTCATTGTGGGGCTCCCTCTTTAAATGGACGGCAGGTGTGTCCTTTTCTTGCGGTTGGACATTTAGACGTTCCCCTGCGGGAACCGAACGTTTGCCAGAGAAAGAGGGGTAAGGCCAGCACAATGCGGGTTATGCGGGAAGGAGGCGGGGTATGTGTACTCCCCTCCTTGGTTTGGTGGTTTGTCATCTAGGTGACGGGTGCTGGTGTTTGGCAGCGGTTTTCTGTTTGCCATCCTCCAAACTAAAGTTAATATATATTCAATTCAATTCTAATTCGGCCTCAATTATTATTTAAAGAGTTGGTCAGCGATTAATAAACATCGTCTGACCTTTAACTCCAGCTACTGTGTCCGTGTCTTTATTTCAGTGTGTGGTGTGGTTTTATTTAGTGATAAGCTAGCTTAAGTAAAAGGTTTATGTAATCACAATAAAGTTATGAGCGGCTTATAGAACAGGATGCAGGGAGGCTGTTAATGGTCATGATGTTGACAATCTCTATAGGGGCACTGAAATCCAGGCACCGTTAGCAAAACACAGTAGTAATGCTGCTACCTGTATTTTAATGGGGACTGCATTAGAAGTCTGATGACTGGCCACACCCTTTAATGGGCCCCTCTGTTGCATATCCCTGTTGGGCCCTTCATGTCCAGACCGACACTGGTGGTAAGAAAATTTTATAACATACTGTAAATAAAGTTACATTAGACTTACAAATATTAATTTCTCTTACGTCCTAGAAGATGCTGGGGACTCCAAAAGGACCATGGGGTATAGACGGGATCCGCAGGAGCTTGGGCACACTAAAAAGACTTTGACTGGGTGTGAACTGGCTCCTCCCTCTATGCCCCTCCCCCAGACCTCAGTTAGACTTTGTGTCCAGGAGTGACTAGACACACACTAGGGGAGCTCTACTGAGTTTCTCTAGAAAGACTTTTGTTAGGTTTTTTATTTTCAGGGAGACCTGCTGGCTACAGGCTCCCTGCATCGTGAAACTGAGGGGAGAAAAGTCAGACCTACTTCTTCTTAGTTAAAGGCTCTGCTTCTTAGGCTACTGGACACCATTAGCTCCAGGGGGTTCGATCACTTGGTTTGCCTAGCTGCTTGTTCCCGGAGCCGCGCCGTCACCCCCCTCACAGAAGCCAGAAGAAAGAAGCCGTGTGAGTATTAGAAGAACCAAAGACTTCAGTGACGGCAGAAGACTTCAGTAACGAGGTACAGCGCAGCGGTAGCGCTGCGCTCCATGCTCCCACACACATCACCAACGGCACTTGCAGGGTGCAGGGCGCTAGGGGGGAGCGCCCTGGGCAGCAGTTACTGGGGTCAGTGGACTGGCAGAACCGATTATACGGTGCCCGGGCACCGTATAGTTTACCCCCGCCAGTATAACAAATTTGAAATTGAGCGGGCTACAGCGCGCCGGGAAGGGGCGGGGCTTAGGCACACATTGCTCACCAGCGCCATTTTCTCTCTCTCTACAGTGCTGCAGAGATGCTAGCCTGGACCTCCAAGCTCCCGCAAGTAACAAGGGTGCAAAAACGGGGGGGGGGGGGGGCATATAAAATTTGGTGCTTTTATCATATTGTAGACAGCGCTGGTCACATATATTATATCTCTTAGTATATGGGCGCTGGGGTGTGAGCTGGCATACTCCCTCTGTGTTTCTTTCTACAGGCTTCCCTGTGGGTCTGTCCCTTGTTTTTGGCCAGTGTGAGTGTGGGTGTGTCGGTACTCCTTGTGGACATGTCTGAGGCTGGGTGTTCCTCCCCGGAGGAAGTTACTGGGGGCGCAGAGAGGGATTTGGGTATGCATCTGTCGGCACAGCCGACTGCTGATTGGGTGACTATGCTGAGTACACTGAATGCAAATGTGGCTTTATTATCTAAGAGACTGGATAAATCTGATTCGCAGACACATACATGGAGAAAATACATGGAGGAGGCTTTGTCTCAGGTACAGACCACCTCAGGGTCACAAAAGCGTTCTTTTACCCAGATGGCAGATACAGGTACCGACACGGATTCCGATGTCGATTTCAATGAGGCTTCTTTACACCCAAGGGTTGTTAAGAGTATTCAGTACATGATTATAGCCATCAAAGATGTTTTACATATATCTGAGGAACCTGCCGTTCCTGACACAAGAGTTTGTTTATTTAAAGGGAAAGGGCCTGAGGTAAAATTTCCCCCCTCTCATGAAATGAATGTGCTTTGTGAAAAGGCTTGGGAGTCGCCTGACAAAAGGTGGCAGATTCCCAAGAGAATTTTGATGGCATATCCTTTCTCCTCTGATGACAGGGACAAATGGGAGTCGTCTCCCAATGTGGACAAGGCTCTATCCCGATTGTCCAAGAAGGTGGCGCTTCCGTCTCCGGACACAGCTGCTCTCAAGGACCCAGCGGATCGCAAACTGGAGACGACATTGAAGTCCATTTTCGTTAATACTGGTGCATTGCTCAGACCTGCTGTGGCGTCGGTATGGGTGAGTAGTGCTATTGCTAAGTGGGCTGATAATTTGGCTTCTGATATGGATACCCTTGATAAGGATAACATTCTTTTGACTCTTGGTTATATCAAGGACGCTGCAGATTACCTAAAAGATGCGGCGAGGGATGTTGGCTTCTTGGGATCAAGCCAATGCCATGGCGGTCTTGGCAAGGAGGGCGCTGTGGATTCATCAATGGAATGCTGATGCCGACTCCAAGAAGAATATGGAAGCTCTCCGTTTTAAAGGTAGTGTCTTGTTTGGTGACGGCCTGGCTGACCTGGTGTCTACCGCTACTGCCGGTAAGTCATCTTTTCTTCCTTATGTTCCCACACAACAGAAAAAGGCACCCCATCAGCAGATGCAGTCCTTTCGGCCTAATAAATACAAAAGAGGTAAGGGCTTGTCCTTCCTCGCCTCAAAGGGTAGAGGAAGGGCAAAGAAGTCGCCTGCAGTGTCAGGCTCCCAGGACCAAAAGTCCTCCCCTGCCTCTACCAAGTCCACCGCATTACGCTGGGGCTCCCTTGCGGGAGTCCATACCGGTGTGGGGCCATCTCCAATTCTTCAGTCAGGTCTGGTTTCAATCGGCCCTGGATCCTAGGGTCTTAGACATAGTGTCCCAATGGTACAGACTGGAGTTTCAGGAGATGCCCCCCGCCGCTTTTTCGTGTCGGCCTTGCCAGTTTCTCTTCCCGAAAGAGAAGTGGTAAAGGCTGCGATACAAAAGTTGTGTCAACAGAGGGTTGTTGTGCCGGTTCCCCCGTCCCAACGGGGAAAGGGTTCTATTCGAGCCTCTTTGTCGTGCCGAAGCCGGACGGCTCGGTCAGACCGATTCTGAACCTAAAATCCCTCAATCCATACTTGAAAACTTTCAAGTTCAAAATGGAGTCTCTTCGAGCTGTGATCTCCAGCCTTACTTGCACGTCCCGATATACGCTCCTCATCAAGCCTTCCAGAGGTTTGCGGTACAGGATGGTCATTACCAATTTCAGGCGTTGCCGTTTGGGCTTTCAACAGCCCAAGGGTTTTCACCAAGGTCATGGCGGAAATGATGGTTCTCCTTCGCAAGCAAGGGATCACAATTATCCCATACTTGGACGATCTCCTTATAAAGGCGAGGTCCAAGAAACAGTTGTTGAGAAATGTGGATCTCTCCCTGTCGGTTCTGCGACATCACGGTTGGATTCTAAATTTGCCAAAGTCTCAGTCGGCTGTCCTTCCTGGGTATGATCCTAGACACGGAACTACAGAGAGTATTTCCTTTGGAGGACAAAGCTCTGGAAATCCAGACCATGGTCAGGGAGCTTCTGAGGCCGACAAGTGTGTCAATTCATCAATGCACTCGGGTACTAGGGAAGATGGTTGCGGCTTACGAAGCCATTCCGTTTGGCAGGTTTCATGCCCGGGTGTTTCAGTGGGATCTGCTAAACAAATGGTCCTGGTCAGGGCCGGTTCTGGGGCTCTGTGCGCCCCGGGCGGCAATAGGGGGCGTAGCTTCGTAAAGGGGACGTGGTCATTTACGCCCCTGTACAGACTGAAATTATGTGCGGTGCGCGATGACGTCATCGTGCACCGCACAGCAAAGGTCCTCTCCACGAAGGGAAACTAGACGCATAGCATCTAGTTCCCTTCGTTGAGAGGACCTTTGCTGTGCGGTGCGCAATGACATCATCGCGCACCGCACAGTAAAGGACCTGTCCACGAAGGGACGCGTACGCGTCTAGTTTCCCTTCACAGCGGCAGCGGGGGGCACAACAGCAGCGGATCTTGCCCTGGTGCGGCGCCCTCCAGATGGCGCCCTGCTCCCTCCGGAAGGCGGTGCCCTGGGCAAAAGTCCTGCTTGCCCGTGGCAAGATCCGCTACTGGTCCTGGTCTCACCTGCACATGCACTGGAAAATATGTCTATCTTCCAGGGCGAGGATCTCTCTCCTGTGGTGGCTGCAAGGTTCTCACCTTCTAGAGGGACACCGATTCGGAATCCAGGACTGGGTCCTGCTGACAACAGATGCAAGTCTCCGAGGCTGGGGCGCAGTCACGCAATGAAGAAATTTCCAGGGAAAGTGGTCAAGCCGGGAATCTTGTCTCCACATAAATGTTCTCGAATTAAGAGCCATTTACAACGGCCTGCTGCAAGCGAAGAACCTTCTTCAGGGTCTCCCTGTCCTGATCCAGTTGGACAACATAACAGTGGTGGCGTACGTAAACCGCCAAGGCGGAACAAGGAGCTGGGCGGCAATGGCGGAGGCCACAAGAATCTTTCGCTGGGCGGCACAGCACATGAGCGCTCTGTCAGCAGTCTTCCTCCTGGGCGTGGACAACTGGGAAGCAGACTTCCTCAGCAAACACGATCTCCATCCGGGAGAGTGGGCTCTTCATCAAGAGGTATTTGCAGAAGTGACAAGGCGCTGGGGAATTCCTCTGATAGACATGATGGCGTCGCGTCTCAACAAGAAGCTTCTGTGGTATTGTTCCAGGTCAAGGGACCCCCAAGCCAGTGCAGTGGACGCCCTGGTAACTCCGTGGGTGTTTCGGTCGGTGTATGTGTTCCCTCCGCTTCCTCTCATTCCAAACATGCTAAGGATCGTACGACGAACAGGGGTTCAGGCAATACTCGTTGTTCCAGATTGGCCACGGAGGGCTTGGTATCCGGATCTTCAGGAATTGCTTGTAGAAGATCCTTGGCCGCTTCCTCTAAGAGAGGACCTGTTACTGCAGGGGCCCTGCGTGTTTCCGGACTTACCGCGGCTGCGTTTGATGGCGTGGAAGTTGAACGCCAATTCCTAGCTCGGAAGGGTCATCCCCACTCTCCTTAAAGCTAGGAAGGAGGTTACGGCAAAACATTATCACTGTATTTGGAGGAAGTATGTGTCGTGGTGTGAAACCAAGGCAGCTCCTGCGGAGGAGTTTCATTTGGGTCGTTTCCTCCATTTTTTGCAGGCAGGCGTAGATGCAGGCCTGAAATTGGGTTCCATCAAAGTGCAGATTTCGGCTTTATCTATTTTCTTTCAAAAAGAATTGGCTGTCCTTCCTGAGGTTCAGACTTTCGTGAAGGGAGTGCTGCATATCCATCCTCCATTTGTGCCACCCGTGGCACCGTGGGATCTTGAAGTGGTGTTACAGTTTCTTATGTCTCACTGGTTTGAACCTTTGCGTAAGGTTGAGTTAAAGTTTCCCACTTGGAAAGTGGTCATGCTTTTGGCTCTGGCATCTGCCAGACGAGTGTCCGTGTTGGCGGCTTTGTCTCACAAGAGCCCATATTAGATCTTTCATTCTGATAGAGCGGAATTGAGGACTTGGCAACAATTTCTGCCGAAGGTGGTTTCTTTGTTTCACATAAACCAACCTATTGTGGTACCTGTGGCTTCGGATGCTGTGGCGGTTCCAAAATCTCTTGATGCTGTAAGATCCTTGAAGATTTATGTCGCCAGAATGGCTCTTACTAGGAAAACAAAGGCTCTATTTGTCCTGTATGCTTCCAACAAGATTGGAAATCCTGCTTCTAAGCAGACTATTGCACGCTGGATTTGTAATAGGATTCAGCAAGCTCATTCTTCGGCTGGGCTACCGTTACCGAAGTCTGTAAAGGCCCATTCTACCAGGAAGGTGGGCTCATCTTGGGCGGCTGCCCGAGGGGTCTCGGCACTTCAACTTTGACGAGCAGCTACGTGGTCGGGTTCAAACACTTTTGCTAAGTTCTACAAGTTTGATACCCTGGCTGATGAGGACCTCATGTTTGCTCAATCGGTGCTGCAGAGTCGTCCGCACTCTCCCGCCCGTTCTGGAGCTTTGGTATAGACCCCATGGTCCTTTTGGAGTCCCCAGCATCCTCTATGACGTAAGAGAAAATAGGATTTTAATACCTACCGGTAAATCCATTTCTCCTAGTCCATAGAGGATGCTGGGCGCCCATCCCAGTGCGGACTGTTCCTTGCAGTTGTAGTGTTACTGGTTATTTTTTGGTTACACGTGGGTTGTGTATCAGTCATATTCATCCTGTTGCTGTTGTTAGTTCATACTGTTATCTGTTTTCCTGCTACTCTGGTTGTACGGTATGTTTGTGGTGTGGGCTGGTATGTGTCTCGCCCTTAATTTAACAAAAATCCTTTCCTCTAAATGTCCGTCTCTCCTGGGCACAGTTCCTATAACTGAGGTTTGGGGGAGGGGCATAGAGGGAGGAGCCAGTTCACACTCAGTCAAATTCTTTTTAGTGTGCCCAAGCTCCTGCGGATCCCATCTATACCCCATGGTCCTTTTGGAGTCCCCAGCATCCTCTACGGACTAGGAGAAAAGGATTTACCGGTAGGTATTAAAATCCTATTATAGATTTATATATAGCTTCTTTTCCATATAAGCTAACTTACTGGGTTTCAGAGTAGAGAACCTAGTTTGCTTTTCCAACATCTCTGGCCTGTATTGTCTTGCATCACTTAGAGAGGTCAGCTCATCTGATATATCCACACTTCTGCTTATGCTGGAGGGGTATATGGTACCTGTACCTTTTCATTCTGCGTGCTCAGAAATAATTTGAGCTAATCTTAGACTGAAAGCAGGTCAACTTCAAAATTCAGTTGACATGTGTCATGCTTCGATGTGACATCAGCTTGCATTTGATGATGGTTATTTTTACAGCTATCATTAACTTGTTTTTTCCCCAAGAACTCTAATGAAGTCCCCAGGGAATTTGATTTGTATTCAATCCTCCTATCTCTGCAATGTCCCCATTAACACTACCAGCAGGGACACTTTTTGTCTCCTAGATTTGAACTTTTATAGAATAAATGGTTATATTTTTCATCCTCAATGCCTAAACTCCCCTAATAAAGACTTGACTTACCCTCTCCACCTTTCACTGCAATATAGCAAATGTGGTTGGCTACTGTACAAGAGATCCACTGTTTTCTCTAGCTCGCCCTATCTTTAGAGAAGACAGATAGCTCCATGCCAAAGGCTCGTGAAAAGGTAATGACATGGCTGTTCTACTTCATAGGTCTGAATCTTTAACCTTGCTGTCTAAAATAGAAGGTAAGGCCCTCAAATATCCTCACCATCCCCTGTGGCGTTTAAATGATAAACTCCTTCTTGATCCACAATGGAAAGTACAGTTAGTTGTAGAATTATATAAATACTTTTAAACAAGTTTGGACCCTGATATTTTCTTATGCTTTTATGGGATGCCCAAAGGCTGTTATCCATGGTCACTTGATTAGTGCATCTGCTCATGTAGCAAAGGTTAGAGCCAAAAGTACCCTGGAGCTCTCAGAGCAAGAACATTTATTTTCAGTGAAACACAAATTTCTAGGATCACCTGAGGACCTGTCTAGGTTATTAGGCGTTAATGGAGAGTTGAACTTGCTTTTGGCAGCTAAGGTCAAAAACACCCTGAAATAGCTCAACCAGTCTTTCTACGAGAGAGCAGACAAAGTCAATAGGCTACTGGTCTCTAGGCTGTGATCTAAACTGACGCAAAGTAATGTTCTCTCCGACCGTTCTTATGTGAGTCAATTGACTCACAATCCCTAGCAATTCAGTGGCGCACCCAGGGGGGGTTTCCGAGCACCCAGAAACCCCATCCTCTAAAAAAAAAAAAAAAAATTTTTTTTTTTAGCTGCATGAGTATTATTAATGGCTGTCTAGCATCCTCTGCAGCCTGCTGTCTTCCTGGTGGCACTTGTATGTGCAATAAAAGTTTACTTTATTTTAATTATAGTACATATATATCCATGTGCATACATATATACACATGATTGTATATACATACATACATACAAACACACACACACATATGATATATATATATACATGTGTATATATGTGTACCGTATGTGTGTGTACACATATATATATATATGTATGCATGTTTAATATGCTATGTATATGTGTATATGTATGTGTGTGTGTATGTATATATATATATATGTATATATATATATGTGTAGCTATATGTATATATATATATATATATATACACACACACACACACACAGACACACTAGTTTTACGGACCCAGCATATACTGGGTCACCTCAGTCCCCACCCCCGTGATTGGCTCCGCCCAGTTCTGGAAACCCCCCCATGCAAATCCTGCGTTTGCCACTGCAATTGATTCACAACCACGAGCTTTATTAACTCATCTGAGCACTGTACTGTCTCTCCCTGCTGTATATTGAAGATTCAATACTTTCTCTCACAATGCCGAGTTCCCCACTTGTTCTCTGATACAGCCTCGGAGATTAGCATAGATATTTCCGATTAAGAAGTTGCTGTAGCTATTAAAACATTAAAGGCTAAGAATGAACCAGGCCCCATGTTATCTCCCACTTATCGGTTTTATTGTATAGTGTTTTGCGAGGTGCTCCTTTTTCTGAACCAGCTCTTGAGGCCAGGATTATCATATACAGTACCTAAGAAAGATCAAGACACAACTAACTGCACTAGTTATGGACCAGTATTTTTGCTCAATACCTATATTAAGCTATATGCCAAAATCCTTGCCCTATGCTTAAATTTGGTATTGCCTCAACTTATTCATAACGACCAGGTGGGTTTTGTCCCAGGCAGGAAGTCACGGGATAACACAAGAAATATCATTAGCCTTGTACACTCAATAAATACCATGCACACTACTGCTCTTTTGCTTTCTCTGGACACAGAGAAGGCATTTTACAGAATTAGTTGTCCTTTCATGTTTGAGACTCAGCAGTTTGTGTTCAGTGGCAAACTTCTCACTGAAGTCCAGGCCTTATACTTGGTCCCTTTTGGCAGGGGTTTCTATAAATGGACTTGTCTCCTGTCCGCTGAGTATTACAAATGATACAAGATAGGGGTTGCAATGTTTTTCAACTACACAATTGGCGGCACATATTTGCCTCTCTCAAGACGTCAAAGACATCACTGTTGGCATGTCTAATTCTGATATCTCCTTGTTTGCCAACAATGTTCTCTTCTCTCTCTCATCTCTCCACACATCTCTGCCATATCTGTTTTGCATACTGACAAATTATGGAACTTTGTTGGGTTTTAATAAATTTAATTATACTAAAACTGAGGCCTTACCTCTACATATCCCCATACTCGCCAATCACTTAAATGAAACAACTATAAAATTTGCTTGGAGGTCAAATAATGTTCGATACCTGGGTGGCTTTCTTACAAGCCACTGTAGCACTCTTTTTAAAGAGAACTTTCCCCCACTCGCCTTGGCCATAAAAGCGGACTTGTTCAGGTGGAAATCAGGTGCAATTTGGTGTAATAATTAGCATTACTGCCTCACAGCACTGAAGTCATGGATTCGTTTCCCACCTTGGTCTTAATTGTGTAGAGTGCGTATATTCTCCAGGTACTCTGGTTTCCTCCCACAGTCCAAAAATTAACTGGTAGGTTAATTGACTCGTGAAAAAATTAACCCAAGTGTGTGTATGTACAGTGCATCCAGAAAGTATTCACAGCGCTTCTCTTTTTTCCACATTTTGTTATGTTACAGCCTTATTCCAACATGGAAGTGGACCTGAGCCACTCCACTTCATTGACCTCTCTGCTTCTAATATCCCCTAAACCTAGCCCTCCTTTGCTTAGTTTATCCCCTGTACTTAGTTTTACTTGCCAGCATGTGTATGGCATTACCTGGTATTTAATCGTAATTTGATTTCTCTGAGGCAAATCCATTGGTGTATTTCCAGTTGAGACACTTTGTCACCTCCCTGGCCACCTCTACATCCCTCCGCACTTCAGTTGCCCCTGAATCTCTGTGTTACTGCAGGCCAGTGACTGAGGGAATCATATCTGCTCTTTCCTCCTATCATCCAAGCAGCTTCCTACTTCATCATTTAATCTCCAATGGGAAACAGACTTGGGTCCTCCCCGATGAACAGTTTTGGTCTGACATACTGTATGTGAGAATGTTTCCAGGACATCTACATGTGTCCACGGTCATTGTTGAAACAAACAAGTTGCATAGGTGTACTAGTCAACATTGTGTATGCATCCATGTGATCCTATGCGGGTGCATGTATAGTGCACATGTATGACTGTGGGCATGCTAGTCATGGCAAATGACTTGTGATTTCAATGGCTAGTGGTAAAGCTGAAGGTGGGCACATCTGTATATCAATGCTGGTGTAGGAAAATGCCTATAAGATATATTGTAGATGGTACTGTATTTAATACCAACTAGACTACACAAAATGTTTAAATCAATCTCCCCTAGAAATTAGAGAGGCTCTGGCGAAATAGGTTCCTTAATTTATGTATTGTGGTCCATCGCTAAGATAGCACTGTACTGAGACAAAATTGCGAACTTGATTAGTAAAGTGGTGAATATCTCCATTGTTAAAGAATCTTGGTCTTTTCTTTTGGAACTACCAATTGCAACTTTGGATAAGACCACTGATAGACTGATGGTTCAAATCCTAAATGCGGCCAGGTGCTTAGTTGCATCACACTGGAAATGTCTGGAGGTGGGTGTGAGAAAATCACTGCATATCTTAATAATAGATCCCCTTAGTTCCTGTAGATCTGAGACTTGTGGTACCACTTTCAAAATCCCACCTCCCGCTCACCCACAACATGTGGACTTTCTATTCTGACCATCTAGTTTACTATATAAGCTCCATAGACTCTCTACTAAAGACTCCTGCCTTCTATCCAGTTGTCCAACATTATCGTTATATCATTAGCTACTAGTGCTATGCTCTTATCAATCTATGGCTGTGTAAAGTGTAGGGGCTATTATGTCCCACTTCATACTGTAGTTTATGTAACACCCGGGGTTGGCGGGTGTATGTAGGTTAGGGATAGGTATCACAGATGTAAGGTGGCTTAGTGACAGACCCTATCCCTTTAGCACTTTTCCCGTACCTTGTTCACTGTGATACGGCAGAGAGGTAAGGAAGATTGATACGGACACAGGAATTTATGGCAGCCTCCAATGGAGTGTGCGTTTATTTTTACTTCTAAAACTTCAAAAGATTATCTGGTTTAATTCAACAAGACAATATAAAAACAATAGAAAATAGTGCAATGCGCATAATCCATTCTACAGCTCACATTACAGAGGAGTACTCAATCTTTACTCTGGTCTAGTTCGATAAAAATAATAAATTAATTAAACTCAAGACTTTATGTAATATGCGTATGGATACTCAATATGCACTCTAGTTCAAAAGAATTATGATCAAAAACATGGCAGTTTAAATCGAATAATAGTGGAGCTGTAAAGTTAGATGAAATATCAAATAGCAATTAGACTGAATCGAATTATGCTACACAAAAACCTTTAGTGGAACTAATCTCGACCTACTGTTGAAATGACACTGTTCTTAATTAATGTCCTTATCTTCACAGATCGGCAACGTTGGAGCTCAATTGTCAAATATGGCAATAAAGGTTAATTTTGTGGCTGAGGAAGGCCTGACTTGGCCTTTGCATATGCTGGCTGAGGTTTGAAGTAATTTGTAGCACAATAGATTGTATTCCTCAGAATGATTGGTAAATTGTCACTCAGTTGCTTAATCCCTTTTTCAAATCTAAATGTATTAAAGAAGACAGTCTCTGCAAATTAAACTTGATGCTTCCAATTAGTACAGTGTCTTTGTAATAGATGTGTGCTTATGCTCAGCTTAGTACAATGTGGGTGATTCAGATCTGATCGCTGCTGTGCATTTTTCTACAGCGGGCGATCAGATAGTAACTGCGCATGCACTGCAATGCACACGCACGACGCCCAACAACAAAGGGCATTGCCAGTCAGCGACGGGATGGTGCGAAAAATCTGATTGCACTGGCGTTCTCAGGGTGATTGACAGGAGCTGTTTGTGGGTGGTAACTGACTGTTTATTGGGATTGTCCGGAAAAACGCAGGCGTGTCCAAGCATTTTTGAGAAGGGTGTGTAATGTCAGCTCGGGCCCTGATAAGCCTGTTCTCATCGCACTGTAGGAGTAAGTCCTGGGCTGCGCAGAGACTGCACAAAGTGGATTTTTGCAGCTCTGCGTACACATGGGATTGCACACTTGCATGGTAAATTTACACTCTCCCTGGAGGTGGCGACTAATCGAACACAGGACAGCAAAGTCTGCAGCCCAGCGATCTGGTCTGAATCACCCCCAATGTCTCTGTGATATATGCGCTTTCAAGCTCAAGTTAGTCTATTGTATCTGTGATATATGCTGTGAGGACATGGTCAGTATTTGGAACTTTCTTAAATATGCCTCCCAGTTCTCTTCTGTAATGTGTTTGCTGGGCGGTGTGTATCAATAGAAAAATGGAGTTCACCACTCACCCATAAAAAAGGCCTCACACTGCAAGACAATGATCCCTCCATCCTTTCAGGACTCACTTAAGCTGTTTACACCCGCGCATATCTCCATGCGGTATCCTTGTCACCACAAAATGACCATGGTGTCCGCACCCACACTCAGCTCTGGCGGTGTCTGCTCCCATCTGCAGTGTCTCAAGCCCGCTCTCCCAGCTCTGCAAGACTTCAGCCCGCAAACACCCAACTACCTAGACTCTGCAGGGTGTTTCGCGTCTGACTCCGCCTGTACCACTCACACTCTCTGGCACTTACTGCTTTGCTCACAGCACCTGCTTCCAGCCATGGCCTCAGCTCACACGTCACTCTCCCTTCTTCTCACTCCGCTAGCTCTTCAGCTTCTCAGCCTATCAGAACTTCAATTCTTAGAACATGTGACTGGACTCTGGTCTAAACATTTAACCCTCACTTTGCCAGCAAAACTATGCAATAATAAGTTAATCCAGCACAGTCTTCCCAAATAGCCAGCATATACAAAATGTTTGGGGTACCACACTTACTCTTCAGAAATGGGTACATCTCAAAATTTGTTCTGAAGAAAATATTGGTTTCAGTCCATGAATTTTTCTCTTATAATTCTCAACATGGGGCCTAATTCAGACTTGATTGTAGCAGAACATTTGCTAGCAGATGGACAAAACCATGTGCACTGCAGGGGGGGCAGATATAACATGTGCAGAGAGAGTTAGATTTGGGCGGGTTATATTGTTTCTGTGCAGGGCAAATACTGGCTGCTTCAGTCTTACACTGCAATTTAGATTTCAGTTTGAACATCCCCCACCCAAATCCAACTCTCTCTGCACATGTTATATCTGCCCCCCCCTGCAGTGCACATGGTTTTGTCCATCTGCTAACAAATTTGTTGCTACGATCAGGTCTGAGGGGGTAATTCCAAGTTGATTGCAGCATGATTTTTGTTAGCAATTGGGCAAAACCATGTGCACTGCAGGGGAGGCAGATATAACATGTGCAGAGAGAGTTAGATTTGGGTGGGGTGTGTTCAATCTGCAATCTAATTTGCAGTGTAAAAATAAAGCAGCCAGTATTTTACCCTGCACAGAAACAAAATAACCCACCCACATCTAACTCTTTCTGCACATGTTATATCTGCCTCCCCTGCAGTGCGCATGGTTTTGCCCAATTGCTAAAAAAAATCCTGCTGCGATCAACTTGGAATTACCCCCTGAATTAGGCCCATTGTGTCAAGAATATCAAAGGCAAAACCTTCCTCTTCTTCACTTCATCAAACTGGAATATTTTCCCTTTTAAAAAAAGCTATATCTTCATTCATTGTGGGACTTGCATCTCTCGCTTTGCACTTTTATTTTTTCCTTAGCAAAAGGCGCTCTTTATATAAAATGGTTCAGAATCTTCAGAAACGACCTCTTCAATGGACTGTGTAACTGAGGTTTTTCACCATTTCAGAAATGTATTCTTTAGAAAAAGTCTCTATTACTGATTAGATGGAGAGAAAATGTTCCTCCATGCACAGCATAGTCCTGGCAAGCTAAACATTTCATGTTTGCTATATTCCTGCAATAATATTCTTCATTATATTGTACCTGGAAGAGCAGTTGATAAAAACGAGGTTACGAGAATCAAGGGTATTCTTTTAGACTAGCAACATATTGTTTTCCCCCATTCATTTGTGGATTGATGTTGGAGGAAATCATAGAACTACAAAATAGTAATAATAATAATAATAATAATAATAATAATATAAACCGCTGTGTGGCTAGGGTGTATGTCAGTGGTTCCCAAACTTGGTCCTCAGGACCCCTAACAATTCACGTTTTTCAGGTCATCCTGTGTATGTCCCATTTTAAAAATCCACAGGTGACCAGGCAAACCTGAACCATTAGGGGTTCTTTAGGACCAAGTTTGGAAACCACTTGTCTATGGACCTTATTCAGGTTCAGAAGCAGATTCTGTGTCCCATACTGAATGA
The DNA here is from genome assembly GCF_028390025.1 of Pseudophryne corroboree. Lineage (NCBI taxonomy): Eukaryota > Metazoa > Chordata > Amphibia > Anura > Myobatrachidae > Pseudophryne > Pseudophryne corroboree. Next base: position 311,289,354 of record NC_086447.1, on the reverse strand, counting down.
GGGCCCAGGTACTAAGCCTTGGAGGGCGATAAAGTGGAGAGAGACAAACCCTCCAATCAGCTCCTAACTGTCATTTTTCAAACTAAGGGGCAGGTGTACCAGGCCTTGGTTGAGTAATAAAGTAGAGAGAGATAATGTAGCAACCTGTCATCATTCAACAAGGCAGTTAGGCGCTGACTGACTGGCTGGCTGATAGTTTATGACTCTCCACGTTATTACTCCTAGTGGATTTGCCTCACAGCCTGTAACATGGCAATAAGGAGCTGATTGGTTGGTACTGTGGGGGTCATTCCGAGTTGATCGATAGCTGTTTTCGGTCGCTGCACAGTGATGGACAGGAAGAGGGTGTTTCTGGGTGTCAACTGACCGTTTTCAGGGAGTGTTCGAAAAAACACAGGCGTGCCAGGAAAAATGCAGGCGTGGCTGGGCGAACGCAGGGTGTATTCGTGACGTCAAAACAGGAACTGAATAGTCTGAAGTGATCGCAAGCGCTGAGTAGGTCTGGAGCTACTCTGAAACTGCACTTTTTTTTTGTAGTCGCTCTGCGATCCTTTTGTTCGCACTTCTGCTAAGCTAAAATACACTCACAGTGGGAGGCGGCATAGCGTTTGCACGGCTGCTAAAAACTGCTAGCGAGTGATCAACTTGGAATGACCCCTTTATCTCTCTCAACTTTATCACTCTCCAAGGCCATTGTGCCATTTTCTTGGAGACCTGTACATGTGAAGTAGATTCAGTGCCAGATTCTACTGCATACATGCCGACATCCTGGCTGCTCTCTCCGGGAGAGAGCAGCCAGGTCGGCTCAGCAGGGGGGCGGGGTTATGACACGGATAGGGGGCGGGGTGGAGGCAAAACAGGGGCGGGGGGAGGCGGAACAGGGGAGGGGTTATCGCGGCACTTCATTTAAGCCACGCCCCCTGCTATGTAATGCCGCGATTACCGGCATTATACAGCAGGGGGCGTTGCTACGATGACGCGATTCAGCAAGAATCGCGTCATCGACTGCCCGGACCACCCACTTTACTCACTAAGTGGGCGGCCGGGCAGGGGGCCCCCTAAAAAATCGGGAGACTTGCCTGCTCTTCCGGGGGGGGGGGGGGTCACCCGATTTTCGGGAGCCTCCCGCCCATTCCGGGAGAGTAGGCAAGTATGGTCTACTAGTGCTACTGGCTAGAGATGAAGGGGGCCGGTTGGAGACTGCACACAGGCCCCATCCTCTCCTAATGCACCCCTGAATAATTCCCTCATTAAATATATGTCTGTTCGAAGCAAACTTGCATTCCTATATCTGTTTAAATGTATTCCACTAAAATAACCTCTTTGGTATGCAGTGATTAAGCTATGTACTTACCCATTAGCAGATTGTCATTTTAGGGATTAAGTGTGCCATTTGCATTTACTGGTAAGCCACAGCAAGAAATGCAATTAGCAGGAATGGTGTAGGAAATCAAGTAGCACAGGAAAGGTTGTATCATCTTTGACATTTGGGGCTGGAAGCCCTTAACTATCCCCCAGAGCTGTAACCAGTTGAGCAGTGCTCAAGTTGTGCAGCTGAAACATATTCAAGAGTCTTCTGCATCGAGGGATCAAAAAATGTATCTATAGATATAGAAAATCCCTGGATTTGGGCTAGTACAGACAGGTGATCTATATAGGTTAAATGTCTGTTTTGTTCTCGAATGTGTAACATGCATACAGCCTAGAAATATTAGTAATAAAATAAATAAAAAAGTAAAATAATTAAGATATTTGGTATTATTTGTATCCAGCAAAATGAGAACACTGCAGAAAATGAACAAGATTAATTCTGAGGCTGTTAAACTGTCTCTGCTAATCATCTATGTGCATTGCGCTAATCTTGAACTTCTGCCCCTAAATTTCTCAGTCCAATACTTTTTAACTCTCCTACTAAGTCCTCATATGAGCTTGTATATCTATTAGTAAAGGCAAATCAGGGGTAGGGAGCAAAGGGTAGTACAATACAATTTATTTTCAGGAAAAACATTCCTTATTACTATTAGTAGTGGTGAGGAGGCTTAGCGCAAGGAAAAATAATTCTTGTTCCAATTACAGCTGCTGACATCTGCTGCATACAAAGAAATACTAGTAAAAGAAAAAGCACAGGAATTATGGACCAATAATCTAAAAATCAGTTGTGCTGTTCCCTATGTGCAGTAATTCTATTATATGTTTATGATGCCTTTAATATAATTTAAAAACTTTGGTAATTAGTAGCCCATAAGCTACTATAGGGTAAAACCATCTGGAGATGTATTGCGGCCAAGCTCTGAAATGCTTATCATTCCGGAGCTTTGTACATCAGGCAACTTCACTAACCCCATAGAACCTATGAGGGCTGCAGCTGCTGTCAGAAATGGACCGACCGCAGCAGATATCTGAGTGATCTGCTGAAATACCTTCTTAGTACATTCGTGGGATCATACAGTATATATATTTGCGGGAATCCCCTGTAAAAGGTTGTTTTCAGGGAATATCACTCACATATTATTTGATAAACAGGAGAAAAAGTTGGAGGAGCAGTGAAGACTTTGCTAGTACAGAGTATGCGTAGTGGCGTGTCTCGTTATGTGCAGAGAGTTTTTTGCTGTGTGGCAAGATACACCACCATAAAATTTCACATACATACAGTACAATGACTACCTACATGTAATAAAAACTAGAGATGAGCGGTCTGGATTCCAAAAAATCCCAAAAGCTCCAAACTCTGGGGATCTGAGACCACCTGAGCTGCTGTATGATGCGCTATACTCTGATGTACTGGCTGTGCTGTATAAGTGACTGTGTATAGGGGCACACTGCTGTATGCTGCACTGTACTCTGCTGTATTGGCTGTGCTGTGTCCAGAGACTCCAGACTCACAAGTGAAATGCTTGAGTAAATAGGTAAGTCTGTAGTCATTTTTTAAGGATTCTAGATTGGGGCTTCTCGCTCTGTGTGGGGAACAGAGTCGGAGCCACAGAGTTGAAAGCTCGACCCCCAGATGAATTCAGGGAGATTCTAGGTACTGTTAGTACTCCTTCATCTACAGACCGTAGTAATTGATTGGGAAAGTAAGGAATCAGAAGCTGCTTCAAGTACCTTGGGCCCTGGTCATGTATGGCTTTGAAAGTGAGTAAGCCAATCTTGAAAACAATTTTACATTTTACAGGTAGCCAGTGAAGGGCATAGAGAATGGGTGTTATGTGGCTGGAACAGGGTTGGTTGGTTAATAGTCTGGCAGATGAATTTTGTACCATCTGCAATTCTTTTGCTGGGAGACCAAGGTAGAGGGCATTGCAGTAGTCTAGGTGTGATGATCCAATACAGTGCTTAAAGTGGTCCTTGAGAGGTGGTGGAAATCAGCTCCAGGGCCGGCTCCAGGCATGTTCCAATAGGGCGCCACCCTTAAAGGGCGTCGCATGGTAGCGCCGCCATATTGGAGCCTGCCTGGAGCCAGGAGCAGGACAGGTCCTGCAGCACTAGACTTGCTGTTTCTGTGTGTGCTGATGAGGGGAGTGCTGTGGGTAGGACAAACTCCTTTGTGCATGCAGTGCGGCTCAGGCATCTGATGTCAGACACCTCCCAGTGCGCACAGAGTAGCTTTGCCTTAGTCCGCCCACAGCACTCCCCATCGTTGGCACACACAGCCACTGGTAGGAGCGGGCCGTGGGACAGACGCTGCTGCAGACTCAGTGCAGCTGTCCCGCAGCCGAAGACACATGCGGGGGCACGTGTATCTGGCACTCTGGGGGCAAAATGTTTATGGCACTCTGGGGGCACATGTATCTGGCACTGTGGTGGGCACATGTATCTGGTACTGCTGGGGGCATAAAAAGTGTATCTGACACTGCTGTGGGCATATAAAGTGTATCTGGCACTGCTGGGGGCATATAATGTGTATCTGGCACTGCACTGCTGGGGGCATATAATGTGTATCTGGCACTGTGAGGTCAAATAATGTGTATCTGGCACTGTGGGGGCATATAATGTGTATCTGGCACTGTGGGGGCATATAAAGTGTACCTGGCACTGTGGGGACATATAAAGTGTACCTGGCACTGTGGGGGCATATAAAGTGTATATGACACTGTGGGGGCATATAAAGTGGATTTGGCACTGCTGGGGGCATATAATGTGTATCTGACACTGTGGGGGCATATAATGTGTATCTGGCACTATGGGGGCATATAATGTGTATCTGGCACTGGGGGTGCATATAACATGTATCTGGCACTCTGAGGGCATATCATTTGTATCTGGCACTGTGAGGGCATATCATGTGTATCTGGCACTGTTGGGGGCATATAATGTGTATCTGGCACTATGGGGGCATATAATGTGTATCTGGCACTGGGGGTGCATATAACATGTATCTGGCACTCTGAGGGCATATCATTTGTATCTGGCACTGTGAGGGCATATCATGTGTATCTGGCACTGTTGGGGGCATATAATGTGTATCTGGCACTGTGGGGGCATATAATGTGCATCTGGCACTGCTGGGGCATATAATGTGTATCTGGCACTGTGTGGGCATAAAATGTGTATCTGCCACTGCTTGGGGCATATAATGTGTATCTGGCACTGCTGGGGGCGTATAATGTGTATCTGGCACTGCTGAGGGTGTTATACGTACAAAAAGAGAAAAGTATGACTCTTGTTTGGGCGCACTCTTGTAAAAAACTAGATGTTAATCAACAGGTGATATGTCTGAGAATTAATGAAGTCTTTATTGTCTACTCTCTAAAATGCAAGGGGACTAAACGCAACAGATTAAACAAAACACATCCGTAGATATGTCAACTGGAGAAATAGGTCTCCCAAAATAAAGGAATGTCCAGATCTTAATTATACCTGGATAAGTGCATATTGGAAGGTAGCCACATATTAAGCTGCTTCCATCTGCCCAAGATCTGTGCAAACTGTGTTTGAATTGATGTGGCCCTAAATTGGGTTACACTCGTGAGTGGGAGAACCCACACACTGGGTAACAATTCTAGGAATTCTAGCAATTAGCCACTGTAATTGATAAGAGGATTAACGATTAGAAGTAAATGGGTAAGAGGATGAAGTATAAGTGGTGATACTGCTGTTGGTGTGGTTTCCACGGGGAAGAGAGTCTCCCTACTTCACTGGGTATTCCCTAGAGGTCACCCATCTAGGTACTGACCCAGCCCACCTCCGTTTAGCTTCCAAGATCGGACGAGATTGGGCGTGAACGTAGGGGTATGGTCATAGGAAGGTTTGACCCTGTAGCACCAATGAGAGTGCACCGAAATGGGAGGATGAATTTCTCCACGGAAATGAAATGCTAAGATTGCGACAAGCAAAGAATTGTGGTAGATAAATGAGTGTGAATCTGCTGTCCACGTTAGACTGAAGAGACGTGTCTCCTAGGGGGACACGCTCCCCTGAATCGTGGATGAGAGTTCACAGAAGGAAGAACAGCAGGAGGAAAAATGAGAAAAAATATATATGGATAAAGGAAGGTGATGAGATTGGATGGTTGTAAAGAATTACAGTGGATCCCTTTAAATCTTCCCTTATTTGGATTCTATTAGAACCTGATTCAAAACATATATAAATATATCACTGTGACAGGTATCAAAAACAAATTCCAAAGTAAGTCATGATAATCATGATCAAATACTGTATGTATCGCTACTTGTGTATAACAGATTCCAATGGCATTTGATACTAAATTTATGCTGTGCACCAAACCTTAATGTCACTCGCGATATTAACAGTAAATACTTGATCAGAACAAATATTAGTGACTGACATAGAACAATATATGAGGAAAACAGGGAAGGGAAGGAAAATTGACACCCATACAGTTTTCTCTTAGGTGAATGCCCTCAGAGGGACAGAAACATAAAGTACACAGTTTTGGAGTACCTCAGGCAGAGTACATGTAGAGTCACACAGCATCTGTCCTTAATTATACTTGGACGTGAGGAAAAGAGTTTTTTATATTGCACAATATACTTAGGCAAAACAAGGATATACCATGCTCTTTCACTGAAAACACCAAAAATAGTAACGACAGAGATTCTCTCTGTAAAAGGACAACAGGCTTAAGCGAATAGAGCAGATGAGTATTGAGTGTCACTCATTCAATTGGTAGGCAGACGGGGTACCTGCAAAAGATGCAGGGCCACCAATGCCTGCCCCTATCGCAAAGTTATGCAAAAAGGTACCTAAATGAGATAGTACACAAATATGTTATGCAAATAGGCTGGAAACTCTAGCAATATTAATGATTTTTACAAAGGCAAAAAAATGTGCTGCTTATGCATAAGTTCGGTGCATTAAAATAAATGAACTTGAATAAGTATCAAATATCACCACTCCAAGTATCAGACAGATGAGGTGCCCGCAAGGAAAATGCGTTTCACCCGGTCACGGGCTTGTTCACTTCCATTCTGAGCAGCACCTCAATGTTGAATCTCAGTGTGTTTAAAAACCCTTGAAGATTAATGTCAGCCAATAGCTGACCATGTGGGCGGAAAATTCTATACACATTGGTCCAATAAGGTTCCTGAAAGGAGAATGCATCATATGGATGGACTTAATTAGGCAGGTGAAATGGGCAAGAGAGGGCGGAAGTTAGACTTCTCACTTCCGCCCATAATGTCTTACCGTGGTGTAGACACGGAGGGTAATGTGGTCACTGTGTCACTTAGGGCGGGCTGCGGCGGACTAGGGAGGGCGGGGATTACTCCCGCCCTTAACAGTATAATTCAGGCCCGGACAATGGCAAGAGGCGGCATGGCGCTAGTGAGTGTGGGCGGAAGTTGTCATCTTGACTTCCGCCCACATGAGCGGCATAACACTGGAGAGTGTGGGCGGAAGCTGTCATCTAGGCTTCCGTCCACATGGTGATATCGGGTTGCTAGGGAACAGTCGTCAGGGCGACGGAACTAGAGGGCTGCGAGGGGCCGGCATTGGGTTGCTGGGATACCCTCGTAAACCACGGGAGGACACGCGGAGAGGGGCGCCCGTATGCCCCACCCGTCCCCCGTATCATACAGACTGTGGATACAGATCTGGTTAGACATAATGACTTATGAAAATAAAAATGAAAATAACACAGAAGTAAAAAGAATAGTAGATAAATATATACATAAGTATATAAATAAAAAGAATTACATATAAGTATATAGGTAGGTATACTGTATGAATATCGGATGAAAAATACCGATAAGGAGACTGAATAATAAAATGAAATGGGATAAAGCCTAAGGAGTAATGAGTAATGAATGAAAAATATATATATATATAAATGAAAATAAAAATAAAAAATTATAATAATAAAATAATAAATGAAAAAATTTTTTTATATAAAAGCTGAAAAAAAGGGAGCTAAGAAATTTTTTTTTGTAGAGAAAGATTGGGATGAAGGTGACAGGGCATGAGAAGACAGCAAGTGGACTGATGTTTGAGTGGTGTGGATAGGTGGAGAAGGCATGAAGGGTGAATTGCGAAGGGTGATATGCCTGAGCTACATCAGGCTTTCATGTAATGCGTCATCTATCAGGTGTGCATCACATTAGAAATGTATGAGTAGAAGTGACAATGTAAGTGCAACCTGTGGGGAAAAGTGAGAGTGAGATCGGGAGTGTAAGTGATTGAATCTAATGTGAAGATTGATGCAAACCAAGTGCAACAGGGATGTGTTCCTAGTGTGGGGATAGGGGGAAGTGGCACTGTGAGGTGCCCCTGTTCTGATAGGGGGGAGAAGGGATAATGGGTGGGGAGGGGTGTGAGGAGATGTCCTGACTGACTATGTGTTGAAGTGCACTGGTGAGAGTGGGGTGAAAGGACTGTGAATGACGGGATGCAAGGGAGGGTAATTAATTACCACTATGATGGATATGGCAAAGGGGAAAAGAGAAAGAGAGGGGAAAAAAAATGAAAAAAATTAAACGTAGGAACCAAAATCGGATTATGAACTAAAAGCCATGATAATGTGGCTGGGGTGGTTGCTAAATGTGAAAAGGATAAATATACATCATATGTGCGCGTTCTGAAGAGTTATTATAAGAATACACTAAAATTATTATTCTCATTGAGGCCATTAGGTCGGAGTCCACTTCTGTGTTTATTTTCATTTTTATTTTCATAAGTCATTATGTCTAACCAGATCTGTATCCACAGTCTGTATGATACGGGGGACGGGTGGGGCATACGGGCGCTCCTCTCCGCGTGTCCTCCCATGGTTTACGAGGGTATCCCAGCAACCCAATGCCGGCCCCTCGCAGCCCTCTAGTTCCGTCGCCCTGACGACTGTTCCCTAGCAACCCGATATCACCATGTGGACGGAAGCCTAGATGACAGCTTCCGCCCACACTCTCCAGTGTTATGCCGCTCATGTGGGCGGAAGTCAAGATGACAACTTCCGCCCACACTCACTAGCGCCATGCCGCCTCTTGCCATTGTCCGGGCCTGAATTATACTGTTAAGGGCGGGAGTAATCCCCGCCCTCCCTAGTCCGCCGCAGCCCGCCCTAAGTGACACAGTGACCACACTACCCTCCGTGTCTACACCACGGTAAGACATTATGGGCGGAAGTGAGAAGTCTAACTTCCGCCCTCTCTTGCCCATTTCACCTGCCTAATTAAGTCCGTCCATATGATGCATTCTCCTTTCAGGAACCTTATTGGACCAATGTGTATAGAATTTTCCGCCCACATGGTCAGCTATTGGCTGACATTAATCTTCAAGGGTTTTTAAACACACTGATTTTCAACATTGAGGTGCTGCTCAGAATGGAAGTGAACAAGCCCGTGACCGGGTGAAACGCGTTTTCCTTGCGGGCACCTCATCTGTCTGATACTTGGAGTGGTGATATTTGATACTTATTCAAGTTCATTTATTTTAATGCACCGAACTTATGCATAAGCAGCACATTTTTTTGCCTTTGTAAAAATCATTAATATTGCTGGAGTTTCCAGCCTATTTGCATAACATATTTGTGTACTATCTCATTTAGGTACCTTTTTGCATAACTTTGCGATAGGGGCAGGCATTGGTGGCCCTGCATCTTTTGCAGGTACCCCGTCTGCCTACCAATTGAATGAGTGACACTCAATACTCATCTGCTCTATTCGCTTAAGCCTGTTGTCCTTTTACAGAGAGAATCTCTGTCGTTACTATTTTTGGTGTTTTCAGTGAAAGAGCATGGTATATCCTTGTTTTGCCTAAGTATATTGTGCAATATAAAAAACTCTTTTCCTCACGTCCAAGTATAATTAAGGACAGATGCTGTGTGACTCTACATGTACTCTGCCTGAGGTACTCCAAAACTGTGTACTTTATGTTTCTGTCCCTCTGAGGGCAGAAAACTGTATGGGGGTCAATTTTCCTTCCCTTCCCTGTTTTCCTCATATATTGTTCTATGTCAGTCACTAATATTTGTTCTGATCAAGTATTTACTGTTAATATCGCGAGTGACATTAAGGTTTGGTGCACAGCATAAATTTAGTATCAAATGCCATTGGAATCTGTTATACACAAGTAGCGATACATATTTGATCATGATTATCATGACTTACTTTGGAATTTGTTTTTGATACCTGTCACAGTGATATATTTATATATGTTTTGAATCAGGTTCTAATAGAATCCAAATAAGGGAAGATTTAAAGGGATCCACTGTAATTCTTTACAACCATCCAATCTCATCACCTTCCTTTATCCATATATATTTTTTCTCATTTTTCCTCCTGCTGTTCTTCCTTCTGTGAACTCTCATCCACGATTCAGCGGAGCGTGTCCCCCTAGGAGACACGTCTCTTCAGTCTAACGTGGACAGCAGATTCACACTCATTTATCTACCACTATTCTTTTCTTGTCGCAATCTTAGCATTTCATTTCCGTGGAGAAATTCATCCTCCCATTTCGGTGCACTCTCATTGGTGCTACAGGGTCAAACCTTCCTACGACCATACCCCTACGTTCACACCCAATCTCGTCCGATCTTGGAAGCTAAACGGAGGTGGGCTGGGTCAGTACCTAGATGGGTGACCTCTGGGGAATACCCAGTAAAGTAGGGAGACTCTCTTCCCTGTGGAAACCACACCAACAGCAGTATCACCACTTATACTTCATCCTCTTACCCATTTACTTCTAATCGTTACTCCTCTTATCAATTACAGTGGCTAATTGCTAGAATTCCTAGAATTGTTACCCAGTGTCTGGGTTCTCCCACTCACGAGTGTAACCCAATTTAGGGCCACATCAATTTAAACACAGTTTGCACAGATCTTGGGCAGATGGAAGCAGCTTAATATGTGGCTACCTTCCAATATGCACTTATCCAGGTATAATTAAGATCTGGACATTCCTTTATTTTGGGAGACCTATTTCTCCAGTTGACATATCTACGGATGTGTTTTGTTTAATCTTTTGCGTTTAGTCCCCTTGCATTTTAGAGAGTAGACAATAAAGACTTCATTAATTCTCATACATATCACCTGTTGATTAACATCTAGTTTTTTACAAGAGTGCGCCCAAACAAGAGTCATACTTTTCTCTTTTTGTACGTATATCCACCCCTGTTTTTATGACTCTGGGCACACCGCCACACGGACGCATAGTTATTGCTAATATCTAGTATTATTGTCCATTTCTGGCCTTCATATATTACCATGTAGTTTCGAATCTAGGTCGGTGCAGGATCAACAATCCTTCTTTTTTTGTGTAATCACTGCTGAGGGTGTATAATGTGCATCTGGCACTGCTGGGGGTGTATAATGTGTATCTGGCACTGCTGGGGGCATATAATATGTATCTGGCACTGCTGGGGGCATATAATGTGTATCTGGCACTGTGGGGGCGTATAATGTGTATCTGCACTGCTGCGGGCATATAATGTGTATCTGGCACCGCACTACTGGGGGCATATTATGTATATTTAGCACTGCTGGGGGCATATAATGTGTATCTGGCACTGTGGAGGCATATAATGTTTATATGGCACTGTACTGCTGAGGACATATGTGTATTTGCCACTGGTGGGAGTATATAATGTGTATCTGCCACTACTGGGGGTGTATGTGTATTTGGCACTACCGGGGCATCTGTGTATCTGGCACTGCACACTATACTGGAGACATTATGTTTAAAGTACACTACTGTGGGCGTTATGTGTAAGGCTGCTAATTGTGTGTGTAGAGGGTTGTGAAAATATACTTATAGTCTGATTATATAAAGTTGCGAGGCCATGCCCACTTTTAGAATGCGCGCACATGGGAGGGAGGGGCACTTTCACATTTTCTCGCTCAGGGTGCTAGTAGGCCTGGAGCTGGCTCTACTCAGCTCTGCAGGCAGTTTCTCAAACAGTATTTTACACAAGTTATCCCTGAAACAGCTTATCCCTGAAACAGCCCTCCTCCTGACACCACTTACAGTACCTCTGACACAGCTCACCGCTGACATCACTTACATACCACTGACACAGCTCATCCCCTGACACCACTTACAGTAGCCTTGACATAGCTCATCCCCCGACACCACTTACAGTACCCGACACAGCTCAACCCGGACACTACTTACAGTACCCGACACAGCTCACCCCCTGACATCACTTACAATACCTCTGACACAGCTCACCCACCGACACCACTTAAAATACCCCTGACACAGCTCATCCCCCGACACCACTTACAGTACCTGACACAGCTCAACCCAGACACCACTTACAGTACCCGACACAGCTCACCCCCTGACATCACTTACACTAGCTGACACAGCTCACCCACCGACACCACTTAAAATACCCCTGACACAGCTCATTCCCCGACACCACTTACAGTACCTAACACAGCTTACCCTTGACATCACTTACAGTACCTCTGACACAGCTCACCCCTGACATCACTTTCACTAGCTGACACAGCTCGCCCCTGACATCACTAACAGTAACCCTGACATCACTTACAGTACCCAACACAGCTCACCCCCCGACATCACTTACAGTACCTCTGACACATTTCACCCCCTGAAATCACTTACAGTACCCCTGACACAGCTCATTCACCGACACCACTTACAGTACCTGACACAGCTCACCCCCCGACACCACTTACAGTACCTGACACAGCTCACCCCCCGACACCACTTACAGTACCTGACACAGCTCATCCCCCGACACCACTTACAGTACATGACACAGCTCACCCCCCGACACCACTTACAGTACCTGACACAGCTCATCCCCCGACACCACTTACAGTACATGACACAGCTCACCCCTGACATCACTTACAGTACCCGACACAGCTCACTCCTGACATCACTTACAGTACCCGACACAGCTCACTCCTGACACCACTTACAGTACCCGACACAGCTTACCCTTGACATCACTTACAGTACCCGACACAGCTCACTCCTGACATCACTTACAGTACCTCTGACACAGCTCGCCGCTGACATCACTTACAGTACCCGACACAGCTCACTCCTGACATCACTTACAGTACCCGACACAGCTCACTCCTGACATCACTTACAGTACCCGACACAGCTCACTTCTGACATCACTTACAGTACCCGACACAGCTCACTCCTGACACCACTTACAGTACCTGACACAGCTTACCCTTGACATCACTTACAGTACCTCTGACACAGCTCACCCCTGACATTACTTACAGTACCCGACACAGCTCACCCCCCGACATCACTTACAGTACCTGACACAGTGCACTCCCCTGACACAGATTATCCCTCATATGTATCACTCATGCAGCGTGTTTTCTCTTATTATGATCTGATCCCCCCTCCCCATACTGTGTATTTTCCTGCATGTGCCGCTACACCCCCACCCCTCTCTCTCCCCCACATCCAGCGTGTCTTCTCTCATGTGCCCCCTCTTTCTAACTTATTTCTGGCACTCCTTTAAATGGAGTCCGCGTGGGTCCACCTGTCTTTCTTCCTGTTGTGGCGGCTCTTCTGTTCACTGCAGGATAGACGCCAAGTACAAAGTAGCCGGGCAAAGTGGGCTGGCGGAGGCGGAACGCGTTCTGCCTCCAAATACAAGTGACGGAATGCAGTTTCGCACTGTTCCGGACCACTTTAACCCCTGATCAAATGCATGTATGACTTTAGGCAGGTCTTCTATGGGGAATTAAGTGCTTGGTTCTGGCTATGTTCCTCAGATGAAAGAATGAAGTTTTGATTGTGGCTGACACCTGATGTTTAAGTGTCAGGCCACTATCCAGGACAAAACTAAGATTCCACACATGTTCAGTGTTTTGCAGTTCTGAACCCCCAAGCCATAGGCACATGCAGGGGGGGGGGGGGGGAGTTCTGGTTGCCCGGAAACCCCTCTCCTCTTGCCAAGTGGCTTAAATTATGACAATAGCAATGATATATAATACAAATACTAGAGCTGCTGTCACATCATGCAGTTTAAGGTACAGAGCAGAGCTGCTGCACATGCCCAGTGTAGCAGCTTTATCTACCAAGTTTGCTGTGAGTGGAGTCCTCAATCAGTGTAATGGACCAGAGAGCAGCTGCCAGGTAGAAGAGACAGGAGCCTTATCATGATATGGGAGAATGTGTGCTTAGAAAGTGCAGTACTGGTTCTATTATGTCTGTGTATTTATTACGGTTTGTTTTTCCTTTTCCTGACCACTTATTTATATTATTTAAATACAACCTATACTATAGACCATCTATAATGTTAAATATTAATACTGTATTCCATATAGTAACCAGTGTATAAAAAGATCAATGTGAACAATAATGTCCAGGGTCTGTACTGGGTACTTCTACTGCTCCCAGAGACTCCCACACTTGCTCCAATGTTCTACAGAGTAGGAGATTATGGACTACATTTGGAAACCCCCCTTTAGAAATCCTGCTTTTGCCACTGCAAGCGTAAGTCCTGTCAGTTGGCTATGCTGCAGTCTTGTCCTATGACCTATCAACAGGACTTCTGTTTTTATTAGGGTTCAGTCTCAGCCAACCGTCTCTCATCCACTCCTGGAGCGCAGTCAGGCAGCCATTTAGGGATGTTATTGTGTTATCAGTACCTGGAACAAAGGACAGGTACAGTTGTGTATCATCTGCATAGCAGTGGTAGACCAGGCCATAACGTTTGATTATTTCACCCAATCGTAGTATGCATACTGCAAAAAGGATGGGAGATAGTATAGAACCATGTTGGTTCAAGTCAATGGCACTATATATACTGTTTGTACAGTTTGGTGCACTTTACACTTGTGCGCTTTATTCACGTGCATCTATAAGCCCAGTGATCTGCAAATTAAAACTGGATAACGATCAGTTTAGGGAAGAGCAACCAAATACTAAGTGAACCGACAGGAATTATTTGATTGTAAGTCATATGTAGACTATTAACCACTTAACTGACAATTTTTCCCTTCAAAACTGTTAATAACTTTGTTTTTTAAAATTTATTTTATTTAAGAAAGTTTAAAAAGTATTTTTCTAAATATGTAAACATTATATTATGCATATCTGCAGAATGGATCTGCTCATCAAAAATGGGGGGACAGGGTGGGACAGCGCAGTCGCGTGAGATCTGACCATGCCAGTTAAGTGTTAGGCACTGATCAGGAAATGTTTATGGATGTGTTCAGCATGGATTGGGATGGTATAGGAGGTGAGAGATGTCCAATTGCAGCTTCTTAAAAATGTGTAAGAGAGTACCAGAGCAACTGAGAAGCATAGATGGTGTTTAATTGTAATTTACCATACATAAAGGTAATAAGGTTTACTTATAATGTTTGAATGATTAAAAACGTGATAATGGCTGCCAATTCACACTGGCAAATATAGTATATGGTGAGGGTACAGTGCTGTCTTTTTTTATTGCATGTTAAAATGAAAAAAAAAAAAGTGTACTAAGGACAATGGACCTTGGACCTATTTCAGATCTGATCACTGGGCTGCATTTTTTGCTGCCCTGTGATAAGATAATCGCCGCCTACAGGGGGAGGGGAAAAGCCTGTGCAAGTGTGCGATCGCTTCTTTTGCCGCTGCACAAAAATCTGTTTGTGCAATCTCTGCGCAGCCCAGACTTACTCAGCCGCTGCGATGTAATCCTGCTAATCGGGGTCGGGGCTGACGACAGACACCCTCCCTCAAAACGCCTGAGACCGCCTGCGTTTTTCCGGACACTCCTGGAAAAAGGTAATTTGCCACCCACAAAAGGCCTCTTACTGTCAGTCTCCTTGCGAACACCCGTGCGTTCGGATTTTTCCCAACATCCCGTCACTAGGCGCCAATACCTGTCACTGTTGTGCAACACACCGGCGCATAGTGGTGCATACACATGCGCAGTTCAGATCTGATCGCCCGCTGCGCGAAAACGCACAGCAGCGATCATCTGAATTATTCCCCTTATTCATAGCTGTACCCTAATGCATCCACAGCTGTGGTTCTGTAAGCAGATACTGTGCAACAATATGCAAATGTCTCAGACGGCAGAATCTGAGATGGCCTCCAGCGGCTTTGCTAAACTCACAGATCCTTCAATAAATGGACTTCTGATTAGCCATATGGTCATGCAGAATGGCCATAGTCATCTTTAATGTATACGGGATCGCATATGCAGGCAGCGAAATGCCCCCCGAAAACAGTTCAGAAACACCTTCGTTATTGCCACAACTCCCTGTTACCACCCCTAAATGGTCCCTTACTGGCAATCACTTTGTAAGTGAATCCTTATTGCAAGTGACTATGGTAATGGCGTTTGAGGTGTGTGCATTTAAAGTAAGATACAGGTTCAGTATCCCATATCCAAATATTCCGAAATACGGAATATTCCGAAATACGGACTTTTTTGAGTGAGAGTGAGATAGTGAAACCTTTGTTTTTTGATGGCTCAATGTACACAAACTTTGTTTAATACACAAAGTTATTAATAATATTGTATTAAATGACCTTCAGGCTGTGTATATAAGGTGTATATGAAACATAAATGAATTGTGTGAATGTACACACACTTTGTTTAATGCACAAAGTTATAAAAACATATTGGCTAAAATTACCTTCAGGCTGTGTGTTTAGGGTGTATATGTAACATAAATGCATTCTGTGCTTACATTTAGGTCCCATCATCATAAGATCTCATTATGGTATCTAATTATTCCAAAATACGGAAAAATCCGATATCCAAAATACCTCTGGTCCCAAGCATTTTGGATAAGGGATACTCAACCTGTATATGTGCATTTGGCTGATAACTCATCTGCGAAAACATAACATAGTGAACAACTATGAATCAGACCCAATCAGGGTCGAACTGGCCCATATACAGGGTTGCAACCTGGATTTGAACATGGGTACATCCCAGGTGCAACCCAGCAAGAGACCCATTTCAGACCACAGCCCAACCCGGCATATTGATCATCTCCAAGCTCCGCCTCATCCTCTAGTGTGAATGGGTACTGGGTCTCATCGACTCGGCTGACCTATTCACACCGCACCACGACCCGGGTTGTAGCCGCATTCAACCCTGGTCGCTACGCGAGTTGAAATACCGGGTCGCTTAACCTGGATTATTTCAACTGGACCATTTCAGACTGCACAGCAACCCGGGTTCATGTCCAATAAGCCGGGTTTTTTTGGGCGGTCTGAAAGGGGTATCAGTGTGGAGTGAGTGATTACCTCCGGATCCCTGTGGGCGGTTTCCCTTTTTCTAGCAGTGTGCTGCTGTAGAGTGCTGTCCCATCTCCTGCCCAGGTCAGGTAGGGGTAACCATCAATCATCGATGTTTCAGAATAATTGATGGTCTAAGGCTGATGGCGAATGCTTTTACCATTGATGGCAGAGAACCATATTGTTCCTCACCATCAATGGTAGCCATGATCACGATTTTTTTTTATTGTTTCCATTTATTGTACTGCTGTTTCTGCAAAGGGCTGTTGGCTGTCAGCCAACAACTCTGCAATGCCCCCCCCCCCCCCCCCACACACACACACACACTTCCCAACTCTTACACATTGCTGGGAATGTGATTGCCTGCCTCCATGATAGGCTGAGCTGCCAATCACAGCCCATCCTCGCACCTGGCTCTTGCACAGAGATGGCAGCACCAGCAGCCACAAAGGCAATTGTACCACACCGAGAAGCTGGCTACCATCTGTGGTTTGTGGTAATCAATGGTAGCAACACCTTCGGCCATCTCTAAGGCTGCCTCTGTCTCTCTTTACTGATGCATTACTGGGTGGAGGCATTGCTGTGGTCCCAGGATGTCCCAGTACCAGCAGGCTCAGAATGGCTACACCTCCTTCCAGTAATATATTAGTAAGGAGAGACTGGGACAGAAGATGGAACAGCACACTGCTTGGAAAGGTCAAGCCGCCAACGTGGATCTGAAGGTGAGTATCTGCCCTACACAGTAGTATTGCTGTGCAGGGGGAGGGCCAGACCCCATAGCAGCTGCACCTACTGTAGATATGCCCATGGCTACTAAGAAGGGAATCCCAACAGGCAGCTAAATGCCGGTGGTCAAAATCCCGACTGCTGCCCCTTATTCCCACTCGGGTGGGAATCATATTCTTTTATGGAAGACTTAACTTTTAAAATAACTCCACTCGCTACGCGTAGAAAAAATCTTAGCCGTGATATGCATGGCGGGTCAAATTGAGCAAAATGTAAACGGTGTTCTGTAAGTGCATAAACATGCTTGAAACAAAGTGCTCCAAAAGTCTATGTTGGCTAATTCATTGTAGAAGACACTTAAAAAAAAAGAAAGAAAGAAAAAGCATTAATAATAAAAGCAGAAAACTAACGAATAAACAATATAATAAAATATACATTAAAATGTAAAACTTGACATTTTACAGGTACACAAACCAGCTTTCTTAGGAGTAATACATATATTTTGTGAACAGGTAAAATTAGTTTAACAAAATTGTTAATTATTGATTGTGACATTTAACTAAAGGGGATGGCAGGTTGTCATTTAGGGTTAGTACAGTAATTGATTTGTGGCAATGATTTTCGTAGATTCACTGAAAACAGTAAAATGATTGATTAGACTATAATTTAGGATGACTATATGTTTAGTTGTGAAAATAAGATAATTAACTGTGTATAATGACATGATTAATTAGGAATTATTAGACAATAATCCCTACTTCTTTAGACAAGACCCAGTCATACTTGATGTATAGGGATTATTATCTAGCTAACCAAGGGTGCAGATCTGATTAATATTTTGTCTATTATTTAGTAAATAAAAACTGCATGTGTGTCATAACACTACAGAGGAAATGTACTGAACTGACAGGATAGTCACTTAGCTGACAGTGGTTTGTGATTCCTGAATACTAGGGCAAATACTAGAAAATGTTAATTGGAACTAAAAACATTGATTTATAGGGACTATTGGATGATTAAATGGTGGATGATACAGGACACAACAGTGACAGATAAGCCCAAAGGTGGATTTAGGAATCAGACCACCCCTAGGCTTCCCCCTTTCCACAGTATAGAATGTAATCACCTCCTCCTCCTTATAGTATAGATATATACTGGGGCACATCCCATGTACTGTTATCCTCTCTCCTGCTTATGGGGTCTATTCATAAAGCAGTGAAAAGAGTGAGACCAGTGGAGAAGTTGCCCTTGGCAACCAATCAGCTTTGAAGGACGCCTTTATCAAGTACAGTCTATAAAATGTAAGGGAGATGCTGATTGGTTGTGATAAGCAATATCTCCACTGGTCTGTTTCTCCAATATTTTCACTGCTTCATGAATAGACCCCTATATCTGACAGGTGGGCACATCCAGGGGGTGATGTCTTAAGCCTTGGAGAGAGACAAAATGGAGACATTGACCAACCAACTAGCCAACACTAACCAACTGTCATATACCTGGCACAGGTTATGAAATGACAGTTATAAGCTTATAGGTTGCCATGGGCAACCTCTCCACTGCATTTCTCTCCAAGGCTTACACCATTTGGTTATCTGCTCTCTTGCCTATATCTGACAAGTGGGTACTTCGAGTGTACCAGTTATCTTCTCTTCAGGGAGTGGGGGTAGCATCTCTGGTCAACACAGTGAGTGTTGGGACTATACAACTAGGTAATGATGAGGGGCTTGCACTCCTATTATCACAGACATATTCCAAACACCCCACACAGAGAGAGCCTCAGAAGACTCTAGATACAAGCCCATGGAATGGGAGATGTACAGAGTATGCAAGATTGAGTGGAGCCAATGCTGCACTTCCCTGCCACCCTGATACACCCAGTGGCACAGCAGGGGACTTGGCAGCCTGGCAGTGACAGGTAAGGCTGTACACCAAGAAGCTTGGCGTGAGTGTTACATGGGTGGCCTAGCTGCTCCCATACAGTGCTGACTGAGGAGGGGGATCACCCTGTCCTAAGGGGACCACAATGATATCCATCACTGAGCATCGAGGGGTTTCCCCAGCTGTCTGTGTGCAATGGAGGCCCAGACTCAGCCTGCAGTCTCTACTGCTGCTCTCCCCAGAGCTGCCCTGACTCCCAACATCCTATCTCTTCCAGCCACATGGCCTTTTCCTTCCCACACAATCCCCAAATCTCCCGGCCACCCACCTAAGTGTTACAGCCACCTCCTACCCGAGCCTCTTTCTCCGGTCAGAGTCAGGCAAAAGACTCTCTTCAACGGGGTCCCTCACTCTCTGATTACCTGGCTCCTGCTCTTCCCCTCAGAGGGATGCAAGAGCAATTGTGGGTGGCAGGAGGGGGGGGGGAGAGGAGGAGGAGTGCTTACTGCTGTGCCGCCCCAAGCAAGTGGCACCCCTAGGCATGTGCCTATTGGGAAATTCACCACTGGACATGTTACGGTACAGAGGTTGCAGAGCTGATGACATTTTTATATAATCGTTAGATTTCATTATATACTATCATCATCATTAGTGTCTGCTCATGCACACTGATAGGGGCAAGAGATCCATCAATAACAGGCTTCTCTTCTCTGTATACATGACTCGCAGCATAATAATATGAGGGTAGGGCCTAATGATGAAAAGTTCCCCTGCCTTCCTAATGACCTACTGCTCCTGTCACCCTCTTCGCTCAGGCCCCAAGGTGTAACTGTGTGTGTGTGTGTGTGTGTGTGTGTGTGTGTGTTTGTCTGTGTGTATGTGTTGTATGTGTGTGTATGTTTGTCTACATGCATGGCTTGAGAAGCAGTCAATTTGCCAGCTGTCAGGATCCCGGAGTTCAGAATACCGACGCTGGAATTCCAACAGCAGGGGAAATGCAGGAGGTCAGAATCCTGACCACATCCCCGTATTCCCCCCGTATGGACCACCACCCGAGGGGAAATACAGCGAGCCTGTGAGAGAACCCGCTGCGCTCACCGTTGGGATTCCAGCTGTCTCCTGAGCTATTTAAGCACATATCTGGAAATTTCCTATCCCTAATTCTTTGTTCAAGGTCATCTCTAAAATAAAATGTAACTTTGAAATGGAAACAGTTGAAGTTCCGAATTCAACGACATAATTTCCTCTCATGAAATCTTTTCATGGCATTTATATGTTACGGACAGTGAGCTAGCTGCTGCTCTCAAACTACGTTGTGACCCCTCGGTCTCCAATGATAATTTAATTGAATCCTTAGGCTATTCTGTCTGGTTGTGGGGTCTGTAGGTTCTGCCCTTCTGATTAAATGCCTGTTCAAATTGGATACTTGTTACTTTATTGTATTTTATATTATATTATATTCCCCCATTTGGTCTCCTTGCAGTTGTTTTACTTCACCACCCCTTTTTTCTTTCTTTATCCATTTTTTATTCTTTCAAAATCTTTAATAAAAATGTATTGATAATAAAATAGAGGCACACATGCTGTATTTGTATATTCTGTGTTTCATGAGATTTAGTCTATAAATAGAGCTGTGATGACAACTGTGAATTCATCGCAATTTGGTTGCTGTAGGACTGGGAACACTTAAGACAATGGTTCCCGAACTTTATTGAATCACGGCACCCTAGAGTATCATCATTATTTTCTAGGCACCCCTAGGATAAAAGTTTTATTGAAAAATCTGACAAAAAAATATATTACATTAAGTAAATTGTGCCTACTTGTCATAAAGCTGGGTACACACCGGAGCAACGGGCATTCGTTCTGACCTCAGAATGAATGCCCTTGAGCCCAGATTCTGTGTACACACTGAAACTAGTTTTATGAAGGACTAAACGACCATGTTCATTACTTCATAAACATAAACAAGGTCGCTAGCGATATCAAGAGGTTTGATGTGCAGCACATCAAACCCAGTGTCCGTCGCTAAAAACCGCGGGAGTGCACAATTACCCATACACAATGTATGCGATTTATTGTTACGAAATGGCAAATCAGCCCGACATTGCTCCAGTGTGCACCCAACTTCAGGGTCAGTAATGTGTACAGTTGTACTTCTAACTGTCCACGTTTTATGATTGGCAAACACAAGCACTGGCTTTGCCTATCATCATAAATAATTTAATTTGGTCCTGGACCACCAACCTGGAGCACCCCTTCAAGAGCCTTGCAGCACCCCCAGGGTGCCTAGGCACACAGTTTGGGAACCACTGACTTAAAATACATTTCTGCTGCACTATGTATTCAAGTTTGTAGCTAATTGCAAAACAGTTGCAAAAATATTTCTCCTCTTTACCTCTGGAGGAATAAGTCACAGGAAAAACTTTGATGAAAATTTGATCTGAGAGGTGTGTTCTGGGTACTCTGGGTGCCTCATCAGTCAGGGGTTCCACCCCTGGGATCACGAGCATTTAAAAAGTAATAAAAGTCTTTAGCGCCAGTTGTACTAAGGGTGTCCGGTCTCTAGGTTGACAAGACTTAGGTCGACAGTAACTAGGTTGACAGGGTTTTGAGGTCAACAGGGTCTCTAGGTCGATATGTTCTAGGTCAACAGGTCGACATGAGTTTTTCACTTTTGTTTTTTTTTACTTTTTTATACTTTACGATCCACGTGGACTACAATTGGGAACGGTAACCTGTGCTGAGCACAGCGGTAGCGGAGCGAGGCACCTTGCCCGAAGCATGGCGAGCGAAGCAAGCCATGCGAGGGGACGCGATGCACGAATTGTGGTTCCCGGTCTCTGTACGGTGAAAACGACACCAATTTTTTTTTTTTAAACTCATGTCGACCATTTGACCTGTCGACCTAGAATCCCTGTCGACCTAGTTACTGTCGACCAATATTGATCGACCTAGACATTGTTGTGTGGTCGACCTTCAATACCACACCCATACTAAGGACCCTAGTGGAGTGTAATACTGTGGAAGTACTTATGAAGATCAGTGACCCAATGCACAATGCTAAAATGATAGCTTTGCCCTGAATAAAGTCATCCAGCATGGAATGCTATTTGGATTCCTATCCTCTTTTTTTAGTTGCTCCTACAGGGTTAGACAAGAGGCCAAATGTTGTGAAAGCCTGCGATTTGTGGGAGACAGTCCAATTAGCAATTACAGTCAAATAAATTAGATTTAGGCAGAGCCGTAACTAGGTGTGTGCCGATGGTGCCTTGCCCACAGCGTAACTGCACTGAAGGCGCACCATCTGGCAGCACCCCCCCCACATACGGCCATTTTAGTCAGTTGTAAGTGAGGTGTAAGTTCCACTGGGTATCGGCGCCTGTCTCCGGCCACCGCCTCTGTAAGGGACGGGGAACGGTGTGGCAGGCACCATTTGTTGTTAAACAGCCAAAACCCGCCGCCGGCAATGGAGAGCGCTTGTGATCACTGCAGACTATTCAGTTCCTGTTTTGACGTCACACACCCACCCAGCGTTCGCCCAGCCACGCCTCTGTTTTACCTGGCACACCTGCGTTTTTCCAAACACTTCCTGAAAACGGTCAGTTGCCACCCAGAAACGCCCACTTCATGTCACTCTGCGGCAACCAGTGCGACTGAAATGCTTCGCTAGACCTTGTGCAAAACTGCATCGTTCATTGTGCCCGTACGTCGCACATGCGCATTGTGCCGCATGCGCATGCGCAGAACTTCCGTTTTTTAGCCTGATCACTGCGCTAGCGATCAACTCGGAATGACCACCTATGTTGTAGCACTGCCACCGATATTCCAATTTCACTGCTTTAAGGAAATACCTCAGCATTGTAATGTAATATCACTAGAAAAGTATGGGATCCATAATAATAATAATAATAATAATAATAATGAATTATTTTTACTGTGTGACAACTACAGTATGTTGGGATTGCTGGGTGATACTACCACTTACAAATCACTTGCATGTTAACCTGCGTTCCACTTAACATCATATGAGTGTTGAGCTAGCTAATGTTATAAGTTTGATTCTAAATCTACAGTATTATAAATGGTCTAGTTAATTAACATACATAAGTAATACATATTCCTGTGGTATCTTGTAACGACTACATGAGACAGCCATTACACTTTATTGTTTTCTTTCTGCAGCACATGAATAATGAGTTATCTGCATTATACATATTTGCAGAATACATATGACCTTCTGCATAGACTGATACTGTTGGGTCAGTTCCATAGTGTTTAGCTCTTAGCAACCATCAATTTAACATTTACAATCTATCTATCTATCTATCTATCTATCTATCTATCTATCTATCTATCTATCTATCTATCTATCTATCTATCTATCTATCTATCTATATATCTATCTATAGCAAAAGATGTACCCAGAAGAAGGTGGCACTCCGACACTTGAAGAAAACGGTCAACTTTATTTCATCTATGTTTCAGGGGTCTCCGCCCCTTTCGTCACGAAGTGACACACAAGAATACAAAACAGGTTTAAATAGGCAATACTCACAGGAAACACACCTGTGCTGGGAACCCATTTAAAGTGATACACATGTTAAAATAGCCAATTACACATGCAATGAAACACTTAGTAACAGGTATATATATATATATATATATATATACACATTACGGTCATTGGCGCTCCTGGCCCCCAGTGAGTAAACCAGCATTGTGGCCACCGGGGGTAGAGACAGGCAGCGCTGAGCCAGAAATCATGCATCCCTAGCAGGCGGTCGCGGCTCTGAGTGATGCGCAGCAGTCAGGTCACAGAGCAGGGAGAGGGCACGGGGCTGTAAACAGTGCTAAGACTTCGGGATCCTGTGACGTTGCAGTCAGACATCCGGAAGTCTCAATGTATGCCCCCTGCGCTCCTTTCCCCCTGTTCTGTCAGTATCATCCTCTCCAGTGTTCTGTCAAGTGTTTCACCCCCCCCCCAGTGTTCTGTGAAGTGTCACCCCCCTCCAGTGTTCTGTCAAGTGTTTCACCCCCCCAGTGTTCTGAGAAGTGTCACCCCCCAGTGTTCTGTCAAGTGTGTCACCCCAAAGTGTTCTGTCATTGTGTAACCCCCCCAGTGTTCTGTCACTGTGCCACCCCCCCAGTGTTATGTTAGTGTCACCCCCCCCCAGTGTTCTGTCATTGTGCCACCCTCCCCTCTGTGTTATGTTAGTGTCACCCCCCAGTGTTCTGTCATTGTGCCACCCTCCCCTCTGTGTTATGTTAGTGTCACCCCCCCTCAGTGTTCTGTCATTGTGCCACCCTCCCCTCTGTGTTATGTTAGTGTCACCCCCCCCCCAGTGTTCTGTCACTGTGACACCACCCAGTGTTAAATTAGTGTCACCCCCCAGTGTTTTGTCATTGGGCCAACCCCCCAGTGTTATGTTAGTGTCACCCCCCCAGTGTTCTGTCACTGTGTCACCCCCCAGTGTTATGTTAGTGTCACCCCCCCCCGTGTTCTGTCACTGTGTCACCCCCCCCAGTGTTATGTTAGTGTCACCCCCCGCCTCAGTGTTCTGTCACTGTGCCACCCCCCAGTATTATATTAGTGCCACCCCCAGTGTTCTGTCATGGTGTCACCACCCCCAGTGTTATGTTAGTGTTACCCCCCCAGGGTTCTGTCATTGTGCCACCCTCCCCTCTGTGTTATGTTAGTGTCACCCCCCCAGTGTTCTGTCACTGTGCCACCACCCAGTGTTAAGTTAGTGTCACCCCCCCCAGTGTTCTGTCATTGTGCCACCCCCCCCAGTGTTATGTTAGTGTCACCCCCCCAGTGTTCTGTATCTGTGCCACCCCCCCAGTGTTATGTTAATGTCACCCCCCAGTGTTATGTTAGTGTCACCCCCCAGTGTTATGTCACTTTGTCACCCCCCCATGTTCTGTCACTTTGTCACAGTGTTCTGTCACTGTGCCACCACCCAGTGTTAAGTTAGTGTCACCCCCAGTGTTCTGTCATAGTGCCATCCCCCCAGTTTATGATAGTGTCACCCCCCCAGTGTTCTGTAACTGTGCCACCCCCCCAGTGTTATGTTAATGTCACCCCCCAGTGTTATGTTAGTGTCACCCCCCAGAGTTATGTCACTTTGTCACCCCCCAGTGTTCTGTCACTTTGTCAACCCCCTCTGTGTTCTGTCACTGTGTCACACCCACCTCTGTGTGTTCTATCTCACCTCTGTGTCACCCCCCTCCCCCTGTGTTCTGTCTCTATACGGGACAGGATCCTCACACTTCCCCCTCCACGCCACGCGGGTCAACCTGCCTTACAGGCACCATGCAGAAGCAATGCCTGACATGCGCTGTCTCTTCAGCATGCTGTCCCTTTGTGAAGTATGGGAGGGAGGGCGCAAATTTATAGTTTGCAGGGGGGCGCCGAACCCCCTAGCACCGGCCCTGTATGTATATATATATATATATATATATATATATATATGTGTGTGTGTGTATATATATATATATATATATATATATATATAATAGGTCCGTTATGATAATCCAGCAGACGACGGGATGCCGGCTGTCAGTATATGGACAGTGGCATCCCATCTGCTGGAATACCGGCAGTGAGGCAGTGAGTCCCCTTGCTGGCTTGTTTCGCTCTCCACAGTTTCTATTCCCTCTCAGTTGGGAATTAGGGGCGGGTGTCGGGATGCCGGCCTTTGGCAAAATGCCGGCTGTCGCGATTCCGGCGTAAGTCTCCTGAACATGATAAGTAGAGCCTCTGCTCATTCTGAGCTTGCTTCATAATGAAGATTGATGATACAGCTTCATTGACCTGTAATATATTTGTCCCACTAATGAAGGAAATTATGTAAACCCATTAAATAAAATGAATTGTGCAGTTAGCAGATCTGGTGTACAACAGTGTTTTTTTATTTCTAATCACAATGTCACATTGACTAATGTAATCTCCAATGAAGAACATGGTATGGTTATGTGGACATGGAGCAACACAGTATATACCAGTTATGTATTCATGAATTAAATATAATTTAGGTTTAGCTCAACTTGAATACAAAACATATATAACAAGAATGCATTTCATGTGCATACTTGATCTACAGTAAGTACAGCCAAATGCCTGCATCATGAACTGTGACTTACAGTATTCAGCTGTTTCTTTCTTTCTACCCTACAAGCGGGAATCTATTAAAGCTCAGATTTAGTAAGATGCTTTAAATTCACTCAAAATCACCCTGAATCATGAATGGTTGAGAGGTAATTACAGTGCGGCACACATTGGGAGATATTCAAATGTTTGAAAAGTCAGTTGGGTGTCTGTTTTTTCCTATCTAATAGACAGGAAAAAACAGACACCCAACCGTCTTTTCAAACATTTGAATATCCCCATTATGTAATATGGAAACCTTCCCTTTCTCCAATGGGATGTACTACTTATCATTGTTCCTGGTCCTGTTCCTGGTCCTGTAGGGAGGTAGGCACAAACAAACATATCGGCCATGAAAAATAGTGATATCTAGCCCAACGCCAAGTAGCAATGGACCCCTCCTTGTACCCCTGGTGTGTGCCCAACTCAAGCATACATCACCAGCGTGGGAGGCAATGTGGCATATGTGAGCAGGTGGCACTGTGCGGCATATGTTCATATGTGAGCTGGGGGTACTGTGTGGCATAAGTGAGCTGGGGGTACTGTGTGGCATATGTGAGCTGGGGGTATTGTGTGGCATATCTGAGTTGGGGTACTGTGTGGCATATGTGAGCTGGGGGTACTGTGTGGCATATCTGATCTGGGGGTACTGTGTGGCATATCTGAGCTGGGGGTACTGTATGGCATATGTGAGCTGGGGGTACTGTGTGGTATATGTGAGCTGGAGGTACTGTGTGGCATATGTGAGCTGGGGGTACTGTGTGGCATATGTGGCATATGTGAGCTCGGGGTACTGTGTGGCATATGTGGCATATGTGAGCTGGGAATACTGTGTGGCATATGTGAGCTGGGGGTACTGTGTGGCATATGTGAGCTGGGGATACTGTGTGGCATATGTGAGCTGGGGGTAATGTGTGGCATATGTGAGCTGGGGGTACTGTATGGCATATGTGAGCTGGGGGTACTGTGTGGCATATCTGAGCTGGGGGTACTGTGTGGCATATGTGAGCTGGGGGTACTGTATGGCATATCTGATCTGCGGGTACTGTGTGGCATATCTGAGCTGGGGGTACTGTATGGCATATGTGAGCTGGGGGTACTGTGTGGTATATGTGAGCTGGAGGTACTGTGTGGCATATGTGAGCTGGGGGTACTGTGTGGCATATGTGGCATATGTGAGCTGGGGGTACTGTGTGGCATATGTGGCATATGTGAGCTGGAAATACTGTGTGGCATATGTGAGCTGGGGGTACTGTGTGGCATATGTGAGCTGGGGGTACTGTGGGACATATGTGAGCTGGGATACTGTGTGACATATGTGAGCTGGGGGTACTGTGTGGCATATGTGAGCTGAGGGTACTGTGTGGCATATGTGAGCTGGGGTACTGCGTGGCATATGTGAGCTGGGGATACTGCGTGGCATATGTGAGCTGGGGGTACTGTGTGGCATATGTGAGCTGGGGATACTGTGTAGCATATTTGGCATATGTGAGCTGGGGGTACTGCGTGGCATATGTGAGCTGGGGGTACTGTGTGGCATATGTGAGCTGGGGGTACTGTGTGGCATATATGAGCTGGGGGTACTGTGTGGCATATGTGAGCTGGGGTACTGCGTGGCATATGTGAGCTGGGGGTACTGTGTGGCATATGTGAGCTGGGGTACTGCGTGGCATATGTGAGCTGGGGATACTGCGTGGCATATGTGAGCTGGGGGTACTGTGTGGCATATGTGGCATATGTGAGCTGGGGGTACTGTGTGGCATATTTGAGCAGGGGAACTGTGTGGCATCGGTGGCATATGTGAGCTGGGGGTACTGTGTGGAATAAGGTGAACTGGGGGGTACTACAGTGTTTTTTAATACATTTTTGGTGCTGGGAGTATTTACACATTATACTTTTCAAAACAACATCAGTAAATCATACGGATAAATTTATTGGTAGGGGCTCACCCTGCATAAATTACAGTGCTACCGTATTGTGTAAAAATAAAAAGCATGCATCACGTTGATAAAACATAATAAAATAGGCCCCATATATCAGTTCACTATTTCTTATTTCCATATATATACAGTGTATATATATATATATATATATATATATATATATATATATATAGATAGATAGATAGATAGATAGATAGATAGAGAGAGAAAGAGAGAGAGAGAGAGAGAGATAGAGAGAGAGAGAGTAGGTTCCCTGGGTCAGACTGCGTGTCTTCTCCTACAAATAAGGAACCAGGCAGCACTTCACAGTACCCGTGGAGTGCCGCCTGGTCTCTTATTTATAGGAGAAGACACGCAGTCTGACACAGGGTACCTACTCCTTTACTGTGCAAATTCAAGGAGGGCTCCCCATCCCCATGTATGTATATATGTATATATATATATATATATATATATATATATACACAGACCCTCCAACATGACCCGCCCCACTAGGTACCATATGCTCTGTTCCTGGACTTCCCTCTTAATTTATGATTTCCATCACCTGTGCTGAACTAGTTAAATGATAAGAAAGCTGTTTCTTCACAGGTGATTGCAATAATAAATTAAGAGGGAAGTCCAGAAACAGAGCATTTTGTACCTAGTGGGGAAGGTCATGTTGGAGGGTATGTATATATATACTGGAAAAACAGATACAGCTAATTTTGTAACCACTTAACTGACGATTTTTCCCTTCGAAACTGTTCATAGCAAAGTTTTATTTTACATTTTTATTTAATATAGCGTAAAAAGTTTTTTTTTTGTAAATATTGAAATATTATGCACATCTGCAGGACGGATCTCCTCGTCAAATACTTGGAGACACAGTGAGGCGGCGCAGTTGCATGTGATCTGGCCATGCCAGTTAAGTGGTAACAGTTTATGGACACTAAAGAGCCGTAATGCTGCCAAACATGGGTAATTTCAGCAATAATTTTGCTCTTTTTTATTTTATTATTAATATTTATTATTATGTTTCATTGGTTTTTCCTGGGAAGCTGGCTCATGCATGCGCACACATGCAAGGGCTGGCCCAGTCAGGAGCGAAGTTAACTCTTACCTCTCCGGGTCAGTAGTGCTCAGTTGCCTCAGCCATATATTTTTCATAAATTATCGACAACTAATTATTCTTTACCTCTGTTATAAGCAGCATCAACAACAAATCCAAAATGTCACACTGTGTGACTGGGGATGTAGTTAATATCCCGGTGCGCAAAATTCCTATAATCAGAATCCCGGCAGCGGGATCCCAATGGTGAAAATCCCTAAGGTAAGTATTGGGGTTACGGTTAGGTTTAGGGTAAGGCTCTAGGAGGATAGTTAGGGTTAGGTTGCAGGAGTGAAAGGTTAGGATTAGGCTGCGGGAGGTGTCGGTTAGAGTTAGGGATGAAATACTCATCGAAATCCATTGGGATCTTGAATGTCGGGATTCTGCTGCCGGAATGTTGACTGTTGGTATGCTGTGCTTCGGGATTTCATACCCAACCCAAGTAACTATACCCACTTGACTGAAACGGGTATTAGTTGGGTGGCAGAAAAAATATATCTTTGGTTTAGATTATGCTAGCTAGGGGTGAAAACAGATTGATTTCCTTTTGAGAACATTTTAGTGTAATATTTGAACTACACAGAATCCCATAAATCCCAGTGCATGGCATTGCCGATTATCAAAATAACCCACACAGAATCTGCAAAAATTTACACCTGCTCTAGTGGTGGTCAGAATTTATATTAACGGCCTGATGTAATGCCAGCCAAGTTCGAGATGCCGTCCGAACTCGTAAGTTTTTTTTTTAAAGGGGCAATCATGTACAAGGCTTGGTTTTGCCTTGTGATTGCCCCTTTAAAAAAAAAGGCGAATGCCAAACTTAGGCGGCATTACATCCAGCCCAAAATCTCCACTATATGGGAATAGTTCTGACCACAAACTATACTTTTTTATTAGGGCTTGCATATTGTTGGTCTAACAATTTTTAAAGAAAATGTATGTGATATGCAGTTCTGGAGAAACACACACACAAACGTGTGCATTACATCAGCTCTGTACCCTGCCCCTACATAATATTTTTCTCACAAGCTTAAAACAGTTACCTATTTGAGAAGTGGGTAAGTACTGTACATGGTTACCATGCCAAGAAAAGGGTTGTTTGTTTCATGCCTCCCAACTGTCCCAATTTGTGTGCGACAGCCCCGCCATCCCGCGACTAATACATGATTTGTCCTGATTTGTGGGCGGTTGGAGGGTAATTACCCTGTCACACACAATGCCACATATGGAAAAACACTTTTCCTACCAGCAGCCAGGAGCGAATCTAGGCACGGGCAAACCGGGTGGGTCCCTGGGGCGCTGTGGCCTGCGGGTGCGGCCGCAGTCACCCTGCAGGTACTTGCCGACCATCCGCACCCCACACTCCATCTGTGGCAGGCACCGTGTGCTGTGTGGGTGCCTGCTGCAGCCGGCGCCATTGCCAGGCGCTAGAGGTCCTAACTGACCCCTAGTGTATGTGCGGCGCTATGGAAGAGACGTCATGACGTCTCTCCCATTGAGAGGAGTGGGCAGCCAGAGACGGAGTGCAGCAGCGGTCGAGAGCAGGAGCGGAGCTGGTGAGTATTGTTTTTTTTTTGTGTTTGTAAGCAGCGCTACTAGGGGGCATAACTACAGGGGCACAACTGGTGGGTCAAATCTAATGGGGGCACAGCTACAGGGGGCAAATCTACTAGGGGCACAACTACAGGGGGCACAGCTACAGGGGGCACAGCTACTGTAGGCACAACTACAGGGGGCAAATCTACTGGGGGCACAGCTACAGGGGGCAAAATTACTGGGGGCATAACTGTGGCAACACCCCTTCCCTATGAAGCCAAGCCCCTATTTTTTGATGCACGCATTAGGCTCACACTAATCCTGTTTTACCTGTCAGGGGGGCACCAAAGGATACTTTCACCTTGGGTGCACGCACGTCAGACAACAACAAAGGGCATTGCTGGTCAGCGACGGGATGGTGCGAAAAATCCGATCGCACAGGTGTTCACAAGGTGATTGAAAGGAGGAAGCCATTTGTGGGTGGTAACTGACCGGAAAAACGCAGGCGTGCCCAAGCGTTTTCATCAGCTCTGGCCCAATCACCCTCTTCTCTGTAGGAGTAAGTCCTGGGCTGCGCAGTGACTGCACAAAGTGGATTTTTGCAGCTCTGCGTACACATGGGATCACACACTTGCACAGCGAATTTACACTCCCCCTGGAGGCGGCGACTATCCAAACGCAGGACAGCAAAGTTTACATCCCAGCGATCAGGTCTGAATCACCCATCTAGTCCTCATCAACTCATAACAAACTGAATATAATTGTGTTAGAAGAAGGATAAGGACAAAAAAAAAAAAAAATCAATGTGCTTCTCTTTCAGAGAATCTGATATTCATCTTTCCAAATCAGGCATTCTGCCAGAAGTACAGAAGAGCAGAGAATGACGTTTATTGCAAGATCTGCACTCCAGTTTTTATTTAAATTTTTTTGTATTATGTGACATTAGTGTAAATTTACTGTATTTTGTAGACTATCTCTTTCTATAATTGTCTGATTCCCTCTTTCTCCAAAGCCCTTGTTGTTAATCTGTGTCTTTTCTCTCTCCCCCTCTATCTTTCTTCTCAGCCCCTAACATATTCCTCCTCCTTTTCCTTCCACTAGTTCTCATTAGTCTATGCATCATACAGCTAATTTTTCTAACTCTTGTGGTTCTCTCTCATTCTCTGTAGTCACTTAGGAGGGGAATATCTGAGCAAAGTGGTTGACTAGTAT
This sequence comes from Pseudophryne corroboree, assembly GCF_028390025.1. Classification (NCBI taxonomy): domain Eukaryota; kingdom Metazoa; phylum Chordata; class Amphibia; order Anura; family Myobatrachidae; genus Pseudophryne; species Pseudophryne corroboree. Next base: position 311,257,178 of record NC_086447.1, on the reverse strand, counting down.
TGGGATTAATGATAAATAATACTGATGGGAACTAATGAGGATGGGGATAAGAAGGACAGATGTAAATGCTGATGTGGTTGGTTATGTTGAAGTAGGGGGTAATAATGCTGATGGGGGTTAATGATGAAGGAGAGTCATCATTATAATGATCCATTGTTACCTTTTATGATTATTTTGATTAAGTTCATTGTCACCAGTAAATAACTTTATTCTTCTAATCGCCATAATCCACTCCTTAGGAATCTTATCTATTGATCATGGAGGAGGGGGGGGGGGGGGGGTTTGCAGGGAGTACATTCGCAAATAAAGCACTAGGCATATCCCATGGGAGGGTGGTCTACTGTTTGCCGGCAGCCGGGCTCCCTACGACCAGCATACCGGCGCCGGAGTCCTGACTGCCGGCATACCGATGTCTTTTCTCCCTCTTGGGGGTCCACGACCCCCCTGGAGGTAGAATAGAAGATTGCGTGGCGCGCAAGCCCGCAAGGGACTCATTTGCGCTCGCCCAGCTGTCGGTATGCCGGTGGTTGGGATTCCGGGATTCTGGTGCCGGTATGCTGGTCGCCGGGAGCCCGGTCGCCGGCATACCCTACTACACCCCACATGGGATGGTCATGGCCACCTGATTCAATGGTTAAAAATGAAGGAAACTTAGTAAATGCTCATTACATGTGCTGTGTATATTTGCTATACTTCTGTCTCCGAGGATGAAAAGTCCTGCCTGGGAGCAAGATAACTGGGGGTTTGGCCAGCACTCTGCAGTTGATTTTGGCCCTGTCAGGGGCACTGGAGGTAACTGGACAGGGTGGGTATGGCATCCTGACAGTCAGAATCCCGGCACATTTTAATAAGCATACTAATCCTTCTCCTTACACTCCCTCTAACTCTCCCTACCCACAGCCTGACCTAACCCTCCCACCGTCAAACCCTAACTCTCCCATCCCGTATCCTAACCTTAACCTTCTCCTCTCGCAGCCTAACTCTAACCATACCCCTAGAGCCTAACCCTAACCCCCACCACCTCCACAGCCTAACCGTAGCCCTCCTCAGCACACTGATGTTTGGGATGCTGACTGTTTGAATTCAGGCATTGGGATTCCACCAACGGTCTTCTGACCGTCGGGATGCCAACTACATCCCAACTGGATAACCTCCTCTTTTTATTCACACATGCAGCACATTATATAGTGGTATTCTGTGTCAATACTATAGTGTTATCTCGGCTGTGAGCTCCCCCCCCCTCCCGTCTAGAATGGTTGTCCTATTCTTATGGGGTGGAGAGGTGGTGGAGAGTACTAAATATGCATAAAATACTACTGTATACACATACCGGTCTACTACAATATACTGGCTGTCGGGATTTTGGCGCCCAGCATACCGGTGCCGGGATCCCAACCACAGGATTGCCGGCAGTGGGGCAAGTGCAAAAGAACCCCTTGTGGGTTTGCTATTTATTTTCCCTCAAGGGGTGTTGTGGACACCCCAAGAGGGAGAATACTTGTCGGTATCCCGGCGGTTGGGATCCCGGCGCCGGTATGCTGAGCGCTGGGATCCCGACAGCCAGCATATCAAATGCTTCCCACACATACAGCACTTTATATAATGCTGTCTAGTGTTAACACTATGCAGTGTTATCCCAGCTGTGTTCCCCTGACCCTAGCACATCTGTTCTATTCTTTCTTGTGGGGTTTGAGAGGTGGCAGAGATTAATAAATACTATATAATGTTGTTGTAAGTAGACATAATTACAACTCGACATTTTTGCATGAATGAAAAATACTAACTAGGTACAGCTGTTCTCTTAGGTTTTTGTCTGAAATCAGGAATGAATCAGTTGGCAAGAGGTCATTGGGTCTACCAGCTCAATCTGGTAGTTGGGTTTATCCTTTTTTGTGGGCTTCATATTTACAATGGAGGCACTTTGCTGCAGGCGCATGGTTGGTTCACAGGGATTTGACCATCTTGACAAAATTTCAGTTTGTAACGTTGTTGCATATCTAGTTTGGGTCTGGATTCTAAGGAATTTGATACCTATTGTTATGGCACTGGTGCAGCATTGTCAGCCGCAGGTGATGGTTTGACCATATCTTCCACCCAGGCCTTAGGCCAGTGGAAGTGTGATGCTTAGAAAATGTATATTCGGGCATAAAGGGCTGTTAGGGAGGGCTTACTATGTGAGTTTATCCTTGGGAGCATAATCCTCTTGTTACAGATCACATATCTGTAGGGCAACAAAGGGATTTGCCATTTTTACCCAAGAGAAAAGTATGGCTTTTTTTTTCTTTTCTTTTTTTAACTCTTTTGGGGTCACTGATTTCCCCTACCTGGCTAGGTACTTTTGTCTCTATGCATGGTGTGGTTTGTTGTTTTACTATAATTGAGTTAGTCTCACATTTATTTTAACTCCTACTGGTAGTGGTTTTATTAATTTATTTATTGGGTGGCCAGGAATATATTAGCTAAGACAAGTATATTTTCCCTGGAACACAATATGTTCCATGATTGGGTATACATAGTGTGGTCAGGGCTTCTCTGCTTTTCTAAATCAAATACAATGCATTCGGAAAGTATTCACAGCGCTTCACTTTTTCCACATTTTTGCTAAGATATTAAAGGAGTGGCTTCAGGACAACTCTGTGAATGTTATTGAGTGGCCCAGACACGAATATGATTGAATGTCTCTGGAGAGATCTGAAAATGGCTGTGCACCATTCCTGATGGAGCTTGAGAGGTGCTGCAAAGAGGAATGGGCGAAACTGCCCAAATATAGGTGTGCCAAGCTTGTGGCATCATATTCAAAAAGACTTGAGGCAGTAATTGCTGCCAAAGGTGCTTCAACAAAGTATTGAGCAAAGGCGGTGAATACTTATGTACATGTGGTTTCTTAGTTTTTTATTTTTAATAAATTTCCATAATCTCAAAAAAATATTTTTTTTCACATTGTCATTATAGGGTAATGTGTGTAGAATTTTGAGGACAAAAATGAATATATTCAATTTTGGAATAAGGCTGTAACATAACAAAATGTGGAAAAAGTGAAGCGCTGTGAATACTTTCCGATGCACTTTCTATTAAGGGTATGTGAGACACAGTCCATGTATGGCAGCAAACATGTTACAAGCCAGACAGAAAGATGAACTGTGACATACTGTATACTGCAAACAAATCTAGGCATTGTAAAGTTGAGGGTTTGAGACTGCAAGCAAGTTTGAAACAGTGAAGTTCTGATGCAGTATGAACAAAAGTATGAGCACCTGCACGTCTACAGAAACAGCAACATGTGAGAGAAGGAATGAAATTCAGTGGCATTTGTATGTTCCAGCATCAGAAGTACAGAAACAGAGATTGTGCTATTATATCAACAAGAAATATATACACAAGACAACAGACTGTATTCACAAGATCAAGAACTGTTCAATTGCCACCCAGAGATGAATTCTTTTCCCCCCCAATGTATCAGTCACAAATATAGGTGACAATTCAGTTCTTGGTGATGTGCCTGTTTTATTAAGATTCTATTGCATTCAGGAATGACAATTTACTGAAGGAACTAAGGGGGTGATTCAGACCTGATTGTAGATGTGCTAAATTTAGCACATCTATAATCAGCTTCCCTGACATGTGGGGGGACGCCCAGCACAGGACTAGTCCGCCCCGCATCTCATGCCCTACGCCGTTGTACAAAAGCATTGCACAGCGGTGATACTTTTGTACTGTAGGAGTAGCTCCCAGCCAGCGCAGCTCCCGCGTGCTGGCAGGGAGCTACTCGTCGCTGCCCGGGTAGCAGCGGCCCCCTCAATGGTCCGGGCACGCCTGCGTTGCCTGGACCGCGCCCCCTAAACGGCGGCCAAATGCCGACGGTCCTCCCCCTCCCGCCCGGCAACCGCCTCTGCCTGTCAATCAAGCAGAGGCGATCGCAGGGCTAAGACAGCCGTCGGCCGCCATTGCATGCACACTTCAGACCTGATCACTGCTGTGCAAACACGCACAGCAGCGATCAGGTCTGAATTAGCCCCTAAGTCTCACATTAAAAGCATGTTTAGTTATGGATTTGTCAGATATTTGTATGTAATCTCATTTAAAATTGGAACCTATACCATTTGTATTGGTTTAGTAGTGCACATTGACAGGCATTTCAATTGATTGCTGAACCTTGATGTGTGTTGAGATTTGTATAGAAGTTACTGTATAATGTTATTTGCTAGTAATACATCTAAACAACATTTTGCTTGACACAGACTCCACTTCCTGCCTCCATTCCTGGCTCTCTTTCGGGGTGATTCTTGCCCCTCTGTAGAGGTGAGTTTCTGCAGCAGCTCAAAACATGGAACCCAGGAGAATACTTATCATTGTTAATATATCCAGTGTCAAGATCTACAGGACCTCATATTACAACAACATCATACCCTGAACCCCTTAACAACATCACATCACATATCATTACATTTACATTATGAGATTAAAATGAAGCCAACATTATCATTTTTCTTTGCATCAAACATTACAAAACCATTCTAGAGAAAAGGATTTGGGAAATCTATTGAAACTGCAAAGGTTTTATAGCATGGACCTGCACAAAGACAGCTTTGCAAACAGTGGTAAAATAAAACACACCACAATACAGTAGAAGACTGCCCTGAGTACAGAGAAGGGGCAGACAACCTGTGATTCAGCTGATTACATTACAACTGTCCAGACTCTGACAGTGTGGTCAGATCACATTCATCACAGTAAGAGCTAGAACTACTGTACATGTGTATATCTGTCCAGAGGTAGCCCTTAGTCAAATCCAATGACATTGATGTGGTCATATGCAAAGAGAAGACTGGATACCTCTGGCTTCCCTAAGATACAGTAGAAATGCTGCAGTATGGCTACATGAGTGATATACTCTATACTAGAGTGTATATCTACCCAACATATCTATGTAATCCTAGAAAAAAGTCCACCAAATTGAATTTTTCTTTAATCCAAGAAGAAATAAACAGTTGTAATTATTTAATCATAAAAATATCTTGACATACAGTAAAGGAACCATGCTATTCTCAAACACAGTGTTTTACCTGAAGCCATCCAACTCACATTTAACAATCAGCCTCACACACAATGAAATGGAATGTAATAGGTACAGCCCTGATTGTTGTCAGACATTACTACAGAGAGCACTGCAGGCTTGAACATTGAAATGGAAAGGCAACAGAGCTAATTACGTGTTTATACTGTTAAATTATAGAAAACTTAGATTGCTTGATAGTGAAATATTCCAATTACTATGCTGAAATAGTGTGCAGTGCTTAATACTGAATACCATTCATAATGTCAATGAATTTTTAGCTCAATAAAGAAAACGTAGGTAAAGAAAGAAGTGAACCTTTAGGGGGACATTTACTAAGCAAGGATAAGAGCGGAGAAGTGAACCAGTGGAGAAGTTGCCCCATCAACCAATCAGCAGCTCTGTATAATTTTATAGTATGCAAATTATAGATGTTACATCAGTGCTGATTGGTTGCCATGGGCAACTTCTCCACTGGCTCACTTCTCCGCTCTTATCACTGCTTAGTAAATGTCCCCCTTAGTTCATAATATTGAACAAAAAAGGATTTACATAATAAACTTTAAATTCATTTTGAGTAAAGATTACTAATGATCTCTTAAGATTCGATATACAATGGCACTCCATACCTCATAACTGTCACTGATTTGAGGCCTCTGTCCTGCAGGCCAAAAGTTTGATGCTGCTCTGTGTCTTTAAGGAGAAGGGGGCTGGGGGTGACTCAGCATTTTGAGAGGCTCTATACTGAATATGGCCCATGATACTTGACAAAACTCCCTTTTTGGTGCACGTTGTTCTGATTCCACAATTTAAAAAGTTGAGAGGTACAGTATACAATCCACTGCAGGTCGCCAACAAGAAAGGGCATTCAAAAGAATATTCCCCAAATATAATAGGCTTCGATTAGTTGGTCCCAGCATGATACCTGAAATAAAGCAGCTGGATCTAAAGCGGCAATTAGTTTTAATGCAAAATAACATGCTCTTGCCTTAAAACTACTGTATTAGCCCTTGAAATCTAGCTGCTATATCACCAGAATCACACCAAGACCAGCAAATCTGAGTCTACTGCATTTGGGTCTCTATTTTGAAAAAAATCCGTATGTTCAGTGAGAAAAAAAAACCCTCTAGTCCAGTGGTTCCCAAACGGTGTGCCGTGGCTCCCTGGGGTGCCTCAGGACACTTGCAGGGGTGCCTTGGATTGGTGGTCCAGGACCAATTAAAATTATTTCTGGTCAATGTAACATGCAAAACCAGTGCTGGTGGCTGCCAATCATAAAATATGTGGACAAACAAGCAAATCCTGTCCCTCACCACACAGTTTAACTTATGAATGACACATACACACAATTTACTTTATTTAATATTTCTTTCTAAATGTCTCAATAAGAAGCTTTTGTCCTGGAGGTGCCGTAAAAAAATTCTTATGCTCTATGGTGCTGTGATTCCAAAAAGTTTGGGAACCACTGCTCTAGTCAGTTAATCCTGTTGATGTTACACAGACATACATTATATCGTATACATGCTATACCCTTGTTCATATCTGGGTTCTAATAAGGGTATTAAGAAAGGTATTGCCAAAGCATTAAATAATAACAATTATGTGTCATCATTACAGCCTATTGAAAATTATGTACGGGACTTAAGGGAAAATACTTATGTCAGGGTGGTGAATTTAGGCGGGAACATTGGCCCTCATTCCGAGTCGTTCGCTCGGTATTTTTCATCGCATCGCAATGAAAATCCGCTTAGTACGCATGCGCAATATTCGCACTGCGACTGCGCCAAGTAATTTAACAATGAAGATAGTATTTTTACTCACGGCTTTTTCATCGCTCCGGCGATCGTAATGTGATTGACAGGAAATGGGTGTTACTGGGCGGAAACAAGGCGTTTTATGGGCGTGTGGATGAAAACGCTACCGTTTCCGGAAAAAACGCAGGAGTGGCTGGAGAAACGGGGGAGTGTCTGAGCGAACGCTGGGTGTGTTTGTGACGTCAAACCAGGAACGACAAGCACTGAACTGATCGCAGATGCCGAGTAAGTCTGAAGCTACTCTGAAACTGCTAAGTAGTTTGTAATCGCAATATTGCGAATACATCGGTCGCAATTTTAAGAAGCTAAGATACACTCCCAGTAGGCGTAGGCTTAGCGTGTGTAACTCTGCTAAATTCGCCTTGCGACCGATCAACTCGGAATGAGGGCCATTGGGTTGATCAAAGAGAAAAGTAAGCTGGGCAATACAAGTACAGTGGGGTTGGAGAGGGAGCGAGAAGGACAGTCTGTATCAGTAATTCTAGGGATGCACTAGTAAACCAGGATGGGATATCTATGGGATAAACTAAAATGTATGCTTGCAAACGCAAGAAGTCTAGCAGGTAAAATGGGGGAATTGGTATTGTTAGCATCAAAGGCTGAGTATGACATTATAGGTATTACGGAAACATGGTGGGACGACTCTCACGACTGGGTTGCAAACTTGGAGGGGTATTCTCTTTTCAGGAGGGACAGGGCAAACAAAAGAGGAGGAGGTGTATGTCTTTATGTTAAACCATCACTTAAACCATACTTAAAGGAGGTTATCTATGAGGAGACTGATGATAATGTGGAGTCACTATGGGTTGACATGCTACAAACAGCCAGATATTAGCATACATGAGGAAGAACAACTCTTGCAGCAAATCAAAACAGCTGCGGGATTGGGGGACATCCTTGTGATTGGGGATTTTAATTACCCGGATATAAACTGGAGTAACGATTCATGTGCTAAAGCGAGGGGCAACAGGTTCTTAAATATGTTACAGGATCACTACTTGTCTCAATTAGTTGAGGACCCAACTAGGGGTAAAACTACCCTGGATCTAGTAATTACTAATAATGTGGACATTAACACTAAAGTTGGGGAGACTTTGGGTAACAGTGATCACTATATGATCACATTCAACATCAGTTTAAGGAAACATTGCTACAGGGGTTACAACAAAACTTTTAACTTTAGGAAGGCTAATTTCAGTATGCTTAGATGTGCACTTAACGACATAGAGTGGGAGGTTCTGTTTAATAACAAGAACACTTCGGAAATGTGGGATGTTTTAAAAGGGTTGTTGGATAGCAATATTCATAAATTTATTCCCATGGGCAGTAAACGCAGGAGCATTAAATTCAAACTGATGTGGCTTAACAAGAAGGTTAAGCCAGAAATGGATAAAAAAGCGGGCTTTCATAGCATTTAAATCTAATGGAAAGGAGGAGTCTTTCAAGTATTATAGGGAATGTAATAAGAAATACAAAAAAGCAATAAGAGCAGCTAAAATGAAAAATGAAAAGCAAATCGCTATAGAGAGTAAAACCAATCCTAAAAAGTTTTTTCATACATAAATGGTAAAAGGTTAAAAAAGGAGACTATAGGTCCATTAAAAGATGAATTAGGAGAATTGATAAATGATGATGAAATAAAAGCGGAAATACTGAACAAATTCTTTTCATCAGTATTCATCAGAGAAGAACTGATGGTGGGAGTAGAGCATAACAATTGTGGCAGTAATTATTCATGGTTAGATACTTGTTTAAGCGAAGAAGTAGTCCGGGAGAGACTAAGCAATATTAAGATGAATAAATCACCTGGTCCTGATGGACTTCACCCGAGGGTTCGATGGAGCTTAATTCACAACTAGCACGACCCCTATACTTGATTTTCAATAGTTCAATTGGATCAGGCATGGTACTGAAGGACTGGCGTATAGCTGAGGTAGTGCCATTATTTAAAAAGGGATCCAAAAAGCTTCCAGGAAACTACAGACCAGTTAGTTTGACATCTATAATGGGGAAAATATTGGAATGAATTCTAAGGGACAGCATACAGGAGTATCTGCAGTCCGCTAGGATTATTAGCAAGAACCAGCATGAGGGACAGGTCATGTCAGACTAACTTAATTACCTTCTAAGAGGAATTGAGCAATAATCTTGATCAAGGAAAAGCAGTGGATGTGGTCTTCCTAGATTTTGCAAAAGCCTTCGATACAGTTCCTCACAGGAGACTGATGATCAAATTTAAGGAGCTTGGCCTAGGAAAAACTATTTGCACATGGATAAGCAACTGGTTGGATAGCAGGGTACAGCGAGTAGTGGTCAATGGGAAGTTCTCAACCTGGTCCCCAGTAGTCAGCGGAATACCACAATGGTCCGTACTCGGACCACTACTGTTCAACATATTTATCAATGACCTAGAAATAGGCCTGGAAAGCACAGTGTCAATCTTTGCAGATGATAATAAACTGTGTAAGGTAATTAACTCAGAATGGGATGTGGAGTCCTTGCAGAATGATCTATCTAAACTTGAACTCTGGGCGTCTAAACGGAAAATGAGGTTCAATACAGACAAATGCAAGGTTATGCATTTCGGGACTAAAAACAAACTCGCAACCTACATATTAAATGGGGAACGCCTAGGGGAAACAGAGTTGGAAATAGATTTGGGGGTACTCATTGATAATAGGCTTAATAACCGTACACAATGTCAAAATGCGGTAAAGAAGGCAAGTAAGGTGCTAGCGTGCATAAAAAGGGGAATTGAGTCAAGGGACTCGGATGTAATCCTGCCGCTGTATAAAGCATTGGTACGTCCGCACTTGGATTATTGTGTTCAGTTTTGGGCACCATTCTATAAAAAAGACATCAGTGAACTCGAAAGGGTTCAAAGGCGAGCTACTAAATTGATTAAAGACCTAGAGGGACTGGATTATAAGGAAAGGCTTACTAGGTTGAATATGTATACACTAGAAAAGAGGCGCCTAAGAGGAGATATTATTAATATCTTCAAATATGTAAAGTGACATCACAAAGAGTTATCAGAGGAATTATTTATTAAAAGAACACAGTTTAGGACACGTGGGCACTCGCTGCGGCTAGAGGAGAGAAAGTTTCGAACGCAACGGAGGAAAGGGTTCTTCACTGTTGGGGCAATCAGGATGTGGAATTCCCTGCCAGGGAAGGTGGTAATGGCGGACTCTGTAATTGGATTTAAAAAAGGAATGGATACATTTCTGAATGAAAATGATATCCAAGGTTATAATACTTAAAATATCAACGTGGTTAATCCGGGGGTAACATGAGTTATAGTAGCTAACTAGTCATAAAACATTATTCAGCGAGTATGTAGAATCATCACAACTTAATACAGGTTGAACACGATGGGCAATTTGCCTCTATTCAACCACAATTACTATGTTACTATGTTACTATATTAGCCATTGCCATTGTCCCAATAAAGAATGGCTTTGCACAGGTCAGCTACTTGGTACTTAAGGTATTGAACTTTAATACACTAGATATATCATACATTTCTGAACAAAAACACTATGAACGTTTGAGACAAATATTTTAGAGTGGAATATAAAGGAATTTCTATAATTATTTTTACTAGATTTTAGCTATCTGGGAGTGCTGCACGTTATGGTGGTTAATAGGCTCATTTTAACACCTAGTACCCTTTTCAGACAGAAAGGTCTGAAACTCCCGGCTTTTACCTGACATTTCAGTTCCAGGTCGCTTTGCCGGACACAGCCTGACCCCCTTTCACACAGGGAAGCAAATTATTGGGTGAAGCAGTCCTACCTGGTAACTTGCAGATCAACACGGGTATTTCTTTTGTGTGAAAGAGTCAACCCACGTTGAAATTACTGGGTCTCCGAACCTGTTAAATTCCTGGGTCGAAGTCCCAGGAAATTCAACTCGGTTTGTCCCGTTCACACAGAAAACGACCCTGTTAACCCAGCAAATTACCGGATAAAAGCCTGTGTGTGAAAGGGGTATTAGGGGCAGATGTACTAAGCCATGGGAAGAGATAAAAAGGAGAGAGATAAGGTACCAACCAAACAGCTCCTGACACTTTTTAAACACAACCTGTAACGTGACAGTTAGGAGCTGATTGGCTGGTACTTTATCTCTCACTATCACTCTCCAATGCTTAGTAGAGCTTCCCCTTACACTTAAGACCATGAAACAAGTGGCATCATATTCTCTCAGACCTTTAAATGGGGGAACCTTTTAATGCATATATATATTGTGCATTAATTGCATATGTATACAATAAAAAGTCAAATAAGCTGCAGAAAATATACTCAAATGTAAAATTTACTTCACAATGTTCTCTATATAGTATGTTTTCATGGACAGCAATATCAACAATGATATTTATAAGAGATTACCGAAAATCTAGAAAGGAGCATAGAAGAATGAATAAATACAATTTTAACTAGCATTAAAAAGAATCATAGATGCCAAGTATAATTGTAAATACAGTTAATATAAAAACAATAACAGAGGTTAAATGATCACATACCTTCTTTCATCTGGTCTGTATGATGAGGCGGACCGGCCACTGGTCCAAATAAACATCTTAGAGTGTTGTCCAACTTTGCCTTTCCCGACAGTGGTGGACTTGGAGGAATGACGTAGCGACCTGAGAGATGGATACTTGGAGTCACTTATTTGAAGTACATAATGACAATTAGTGCCCATTGCCTATAGGCTTCTCAATACTACGTTTACGTTGCCAGATAATATTCAAAGTATTTTCAAACTAAGAGACACTTTTCTAAGTGATATATAAAATAATGAAACTCCTCCTCTCTCTCTGCAACTTTAATTAATTGCACTAATCTCTTGCTTTGATTTTATTACATCATTTGCTGTAGTGTGAGATAAGGCACCCTTATTCTTGCCGTGGTAGATTTTGCTGTTAAAAATGAAGAAACAACAGTGAACCAGTAGTTGTAAGGTCTTAATCCTCTAGGCTTCTAATAGATTGTTGTTTTGGATGCTACAGTTTTGTCCTTTATTTAATCCGCCTGTTTTTCTTCTAATTCTTTTTTTGTTGTTGTTTTTCTCCTGAGCAGAAATGTATCCAGTATAATTATATGAGTCCATGATGCATGTTTCAGAGTACAGTGATCTGCTACCAAACCTGTGGTTAAATCTAACTGCTGTTTCAAATACAGTTGAGCTCCCACCTGACACTGCTGGAGAGAATCTTAGCAACCTGGCCAGGTGCTGCTGTTCCATGATGTCTAGTGTCCATTCATGCAAGCAGTGTACCTTCCAAGGTTTGTTTCCTTTATTGCTTTCAGCTTTTTTTTTAACCATTAGGTCGCTCTCTCACCGTTCTAGTGGTCTAAGCTAAATATCTTGGCAAATGATATAAATTGTTTTAATTGATTATTAATTCTTATTATAATTTCTTGTATATTAGTGGATGGAAAAAAAATAGCTGAAACAGCAACACTTAATAGTGTTTGGCATTTTCTAATGGTGCCCATACACTTATCCATTTGAGCGCGATGCGATAGCGCGCTTCAATTTCCCTTGAAGTTCCCCGTGCGATAAATTGCATCGGTACGCGTTCAATCATACGATTTATCGCATGCCCCTTGTGACCAGAAATCGGGTGATTCACAATGGGTGGAGGGAAGTGTCCAGGAAGTGAGCTAAATATCTCACATATCGCACATCGCAGTACGATAAATCGAAAGTGGTAAAAACAGCATGCGATCGCACGTGCGATCCGATAAATATTAAGTGCAGCACATAATATCTTGAGATGCGAGATTCGACCAGCGTGCCCACGCATCGCATTGGGGGACACATTCGATGTGCATACAATCCTGCGATTTATTGCACCGATTCGGTCGAAACCCAAGGATTGTACCAGATATCTCACAAGTGTATGGGCATCATTAGATCTCACACACAGATACTGAATTTATGACAAGACTCTCATAGGGGTCAATGTATCAAGCCCAGTTACTTTCTAAAAGGGGTGTTTCTGTGGATGATATTTGTATTGTGTTGCTCCATTAATGGCGGTCATTCCAAGTTGTTCGCTCGTTGCTGATTTTCGCTATGCTGCGATTTGTTGCTAATTGCGCATGCGCAAGGCACGCAGGGCGCATGCGCTTAGTTATTTAACTAAAAACTTAGCAGTTTTGCTGTGGATCCTGCGGTGCTTTTCAGTCGCACTGTTGATCGGGGATTGATTGACAGGAAAGGCGTGTTTCTGGGTGGTAACTGAGCGTTTTCCGGGAGTGTGCTAAAAAAAGCAGGCGTGTCAGGGAAAAACGCGGGAGTGTCTGGAGAAACGGGGGAGTGGCTGGCCGAACGCAGGGCGTGTTTGTAACGTCAAACCAGGAACTAAACGGACCGAGCTGATCGCAATCTGTGAGTAGGTCTGGAGCTACTCAGAAACTGCAAAGAATTATTTATTAGCAATTCTGCTAATCTTTCGTTCGCTATTCTGCTAAGCTAAGATACACCCCCAGAGGGTGGCGGCCTAGCGTGTCCAATGCTGCTAAAAGCAACTAGCGAGCGAACAACTCGGAATGAGGGCCAATGACAGGGTTGTTGCTGGAAATTATATTGTGTTAATAACAATAACTCTGGTTTTGTGTTGGGGCTCATGTGACACTGTACTTGTGTTACTGCAATATCTGCTCCAGTAACATCAACTCAGGATGGAGTTATACAGAATGGAGTTACTGGAATAAAAACTAAATGCTTTATTCCTAGAAAACATGTTTTACAGTACAGTTTAACTAATAATTATTTTTTTTTAATAAATAGAACATAATGTATTAATTCATGTTACAACGACATATGTTATACATTATATAAATATATATATATATATATATATATATTGTTCTTTATGTGTGTTTATTTTTTAACACTTGCTGTAATTTTGAATTTAAAAAAATGCTAATAATAAAACTGTTTTGCTACCCTCGTATGTGTATAACTATGGAGACTGGCCTGGCAAAGTAGTATGTTATTATAGGGTCTGATTCAGAGATAGACACAGTAAGCACAGCAGCTGCATCTTTGTATGTATTGTAGCTGCTGTGCGAAATTTGCTAATGCTGTCGGAGGCATCTTGTACGTATTAAACACTTAACTGACACATTTTTTTTACAAAAAAAGCTCAGAAATTGTTGAGTTGTTTTATAATTGAATTAGGTGAAGAACATGTATTTGATCTTATCCAAAATTATTTTATTTAAAAAAAAAAAGATTTTTAAAAAAAATATTTGTAATAGATAAACAAATAGATTTTTCCCACAAACATCAGAAGGCCACATCGAAACAGCCGCCAGGCACACGGGTGGGGGGGAGTGGCGATGACTTGAGGGTCTTGCCTTGTTGACCGATCAGCAGTGATCGGAAGCACGGCAAACACTAGGGGAGGGTGCGGGAAGGCAGTGGTACCTTCCGGTCCCTCTGAG